>NC_068355.1:20637882-20742882 GCF_020536995.1 Dreissena polymorpha
CTAATAACAAAGCAATGAAGTGTTCATGTACATACAACTTTTAGGAAAGTGTTTATAGGCTAATTAATCTTTGTTCTGCATCTTTGCGTGTTTGTATGCAATCAACCACTCTGGATCAGCAGACGATTTATTTCATAAATCAATCTCTGGGTTAATGGTCGCCATCTTTCGAACTACTTTCAAAAGTACAACAACAACAATAACAGTAGAAGACAATTTTAATTGCGAAAAGTTGAAAAATTGAGTACATGTGTCACGGTTGTTGAGTGAAATAGTGTTATTTTCAACTGTGTGTGAAGCATGTGAACTGGTAGTGGAATAACCGAATTGTTGGTGGAAATGGAATTTAGAAATATATCTAATAATTGAATTCATCATCGTGTAGAATAATCATCAGCATCATTTCTGTGGAACATTGCACAATTCAAAAAAACAAGTGTTTCATAGCTATGGTGCTTTTGACATAGTTCACTAACCATCAAGACTGAAATGATTCATGCACACTGGTAAAGTAAATAATTGAATTTGTGCAGAATGTTTATTTTTTACAAATTATTATTTAATTTGACCAATTTATTTTAGATTGATTGCACTGAAACTCAAAGTCTAAAGCTTAGTAAGACACTTAAGCCAGTTTTCTGAGAAGAAACAATACTTGTTCAGAGTATAGCAGGATCATGCGGCCTCTGGTTTATTTATTTGGCCTCGGCCTTTAACCTGGGTCGCTTTGATTTCAGGTGTTTAGCCCCCATATCAACAAGGCTCTCGACCCTATATGTAGTTATTCATATTGTTTAAATATTTTGAGAACCCTCACTCGGTGCCAGTGGGGATAAAACAGGGACCTTCTTATAGCTAGATGAATGCATCAAATATGCCAGCAACACTTTATAATCAATAACTTTATAATTGATAAGTCTGTTCTTTTAACTACATTACTCATTTACCAAAACAATGTGAAACACATTTTTATGCCCCCAAAGGAGGGCATATAGTGATCGCACTGTCCGTCTGTCTATCCATCACACTTTGCATTTAGGTTTCGAAAAAATGCTCATAACTTCTATGTCGCTTCAGATGTAACATTCATATTTGGTATGCATGTGTATATGGACAAGGCCTTCCCATACACACACAAATTTTGACCCCTTTGACCTTGAACTTAGGGTCGGCTTTTAGGTTTTGAAAAATGCTCATAACTTCTATTAAAGCGTTTATCGGGGGCGTATGTCATCCTACGGAGAAAGCTCTTGTTTTTGCTACTGTCCTCTGCACAAACCATGATATATCTGCATATATGCCTCCAACCAAATCAGTAAAACTATTTGTCACTTAATTACAGTAAACTTATTGCATGTTAACTTTTCAACAATATATATATACATGTATATATAATTATATATAACAGATCTTGAAAAAAACTCACATCAAACTTCAAATTGTTTTAGTAAATTATAGGCTTTAATTGGTATTGTGACATTGACACCACTCATGCATGCGACTATACAATTATACAACTATGGAGCACATTATTTATGAGAAATTCCAATACATCAACATATCGTCTCAGATTTAAGGCAGATAATCTAGTGCTTTTTTGCTGCCATTTTTACTATTACACATTTTTTCATTTTATGTTATGATGCATTGATCTTGTTTCTAAATTAACCAAGCAATCATGTTAAACTTTTGAAGAAAGATGTTGTCTGATAAATATAGAAAATATAATCACTACAAAGTGAACAAAATTCAGTTGAATACTGTGACCAACAAAAATTTGCCAAAGAGCAATTCAGATCATGATTTATATTAAATACAGGTAATATGAAAGTCTGCCTATTGGATCCCAGTTAAGACTTATTTGTCAAATCTGCACATTAATTTTCCCTTAGCCATGTAGAATTGGGGATTAAATACCATCAAGTCATGTAAAAAGGAGCAGGGTATAGCACGCTGCTATTGATTTCTTGAGCTTTCACATGAATTTTACGGGTAATTTTCATACAACAAATGATATTATGTAGTGTAATGATAAAGCATTATGAGCACAAATTATATCTCTTACTAGTGGTGCAAAAATTATTTAAGTGTCACATTTCAAAAGAAAATTTATATAAAAAGGTATTATTCATTGTTAAGACGTTATAAAAGGTTATTTCAATACACTAAAGCATTTAATTACAAGAACAAGTGCATTTTATGTCCATTACAATACATGTAACAGTATTGGCATTGTATTTATCTGCATTTGATGTGCATTTAATACACTTAAAAATGCAGACAAGACACACTTCTAACAGAAACAAATGTATTTTTGTCTGCATTTTTCCAGCATTAATACTCTTCAAGTGTATTTTTTATCATCCCAAATACACTTTACCAGGAAAAAGGTATGTAAAAAAGCATTTTTAGTTTGTTTTAAGTATATTTTCAAATGCATTAAGACACTCTTTTCTTTTGCAAAAAATGTTGAACAAAAACTTGAAAATATTTAATATACTAAAGTGTAGTAATAATTAAAGTTTTGTATGAGCATCAAAAACAGTGTCAAATTCATACCAGTGCCTATTTAGTAGCAGTAGGCCTTATATGGTCTACTTGTGGTAGAAATAATGCATTTTGTATAATACAACATACATAAATTAAAAAATATAGCTGCCCATACAGTTCAATACAATGTTCAATTAACTACACTATGCAAAGTTGAAATATGACATCAAGCTTGGAATAATCTTTTCAATAATGAATAATATGCTGTTTTAATTTATAAGTGAAATAGACACTTGCATATAAAAACTGATTTTAAATCAAAACTAAATGTTTAATTTGATTTTTAGCTCCAATGGCCAAAGGTCCTGTGTCCATCGTGCATCCATGCATAAACTTTTCCTTTAAACATCTTCTCCTAAACTACTGGTCCAATTCTGATGAAATTTCTTAGGAATGTTCCTGGGGTGTACCTCTTTCAAATTTGTTCAAATTATGCCCCTGGGGTCAAATTTGACTCTGCCTTGGGGGTCACAAAATTGAAAATTTGCTTAAATAAGGCCTATTTTGTGAAAACTTTCAAAATCTCCCGTCCATAACCATTGGGCCTAGGGCTATCAAATTTGGTATGTAGAGACATCTAATAGTCCTCTACCAAATTTGTTCAAATTATACCCCTGGGGTCAAATTTGACCCTGCCCCGGGGTCACAAAATTGAACATATGCTTATATACGGTATATTTTGTGAAAACTTTACAAATCTTCTCGCCCATAACCATTGGGCCTAGGGCTACCAAATTTGGTATGTAGTGGCATCTTATAGTCCTCTACCAAATTTGTTCAAATTATGCCCCTGGGGTCAAGTTTGACCCTGCCCCGAGGGTCACAAAATTGAACATATGCTTATATAAGGCCTATTTTGTGAAAACTTCAAAAAAATTCTTGTCAGTAACAATCCGGCCTAGGGCTATCAAATTTGGTATATAGTGACATCTAATAGTCCTCTACCAAATTTGTTCAAATTTAATCCCTAGGGTCAAATTTGACCCTGCCCCGGGGGTCACAAAATGGAACATATGCTTATATAATGCCTATTTTGTGATAACTTAAAAAAAAATCTTGTCCATAACCATTAGGCCTAGGGCTACACAATTTGGTATGTAGTGACATTGTATAGTCCTCTACTTAGTTTGTTCAAATTATGCCCCAGGGGTCAAATTTGACCCTGCCCTGGGGGCCACAAAATCAATTATATGCTTATATAGTGCCTATTTTGTGAAAATTTTAAAACTCTTCTTGTCCTTAACCATAAGGCATAGGGCTACCAAAATTGGTATGTAGTGACATGTTATAGTTCTCTACCAAGTTTGTTCAAATTATGCCCCTTGGGTCAAATTTGACCCTGCCCGGGGTCACAAAACTGAACATACGCTTATATGGGGCCTATTTTGTGAAAACTTTAAAAATCTTGTTGTCCATAACCATTGGGCCTAGGGCTACCAAATTTGGTATGTAGTGATATCTAATAAACCTCTACCAAATTTGTTCAAATAATGCCTCTGGGGTCAACTTTGACCCTGCCCAGGGGGGTCACAAAATTGAATAAACGCTTTTAAAGTGCCTATTTTGTGAAATCTTTACAAATCTTCTTGTCGAAAACCATTTGGACTATGGCTTCCAAATTTGGTATGCAGTAACATCTTATAGTCCTCTACCAAGTTTGTTCAAATTATGCCCTTTGGGTCAAATTTGATCCTGACCCGCATGTCACAAAATTGAACATTATATACGCTTATATCTTTCTTATTTTGTGAAAACTTTAAAAATATTCTTGTCCTTAACTCTAGGACCTAGGGCTACCACATTTTGTATGTAGTGAGATATAGTAGTCCTCTACAAAGTTTTCTCAAATTATGCCCCTGGGGTTAAATTTGACCCAGCCCAGAAGATCACAAAAGTGTACATGTGCTTAAATAGGGCCTATATTTAAGTATTTGCACATGCAGAGAAATTTGTTTCAGCCTTTTTTTCAGCAGTGGAGTGATACAGGGCCATCATGGCCCTCTTGTTTAAATACTCAAAAAATGAAACCGTGTTCATGCATGCAGTTTATAAATGCTGTCAGAATTATAAAATATGCAATTACTATAAATACAAATGCCAGGGAAAAGTGCTTTTTGTACTAAAAAATTTGAATAAATATTACAATAATACATTTTGAATACTTTAGTATGTAATTAACAGTTTTTGTCTGAGAAAATCACTAAATTTTATATATTTATTAAAATTCACATAAATCATATTTCAAAAACACATCATTACTTCAAATCCTTTCACACAATACTGAAAAAAAGCACAGTTTCTGACTGTTATTGATTCTTTATTAATTAATACATGTACCATTTTTTAATCTTGATGCATCCTCAATTGTATAATGCACATCTTAATCTGTTTTAACAATTATAATATAAAGATTAAGGCTGACTCAGTAAAATAATAATCCATGATTTCTGCAGTACTTGCAGACAAAATAGAAATACTGCTGTGATATTATCTATCTATCTAATGGGATATTAATTTGGCTTCAATAGAAAAAATCAAAGCATACACATGTATAAAATGTGCATGTATATATAAGTTAAACTTAAATTGATTGACCTTCGATAAAAGATATTTTAATATATGTATGTATATATATATCCTTGTAAAACTAAAAATTAAATATGTATGTTTCTATTACATCATAAAGGACTTTTATTTTCAGACAAAGTACAGTGAAGCTTAAAACAGTATCCAATTGTAACAGTCAATTTTGGGAAAATCAACCTTATAATTATTTTCTGTGTTGGCCAATGTCATAATTGGTATAAAATGTATATTGAACTGGAAGTTCTCTTTATTTTAAATGATAACATTTGCTTGGTCAGCCATAATTGTCACAATCAAGTGGTCTTTTTACACTGTAGTTTTCTCACTGACTATGGGTTTGTCTCTGAGAATGAGCCACACAAAGTATCGTTGGGGAGATGAGTTGTCAATTTTATGTTTATCAGTCTTTCATAATCCAGTATACCTGTAAAAAGGGAATTTGTAACTAATAATCACACAATATACACAATTAAAATTGTATGCATTTAGATTTATTTAGTACTGCACATTAATCATTTTCCAAAAATATGTAGCAACATTACATTATATAATGCTGCAATACTAAAGTAATTTACTAATTAAAGGTCGCTGATGTGTAATGGATGTGGTGTCCACCTAATGATCTGGAGGTCACTGGTTTGATCCCCAGTGTGGGAGCATTCTTAAGAAATCTCCAAGAGACACCCAAGTACTGGTTCTAGGCCCAGGAAACGAACTCAAGAGCATTTCACATACATGTACGTAGTTAGTACTTTAAATTTAATCGAACTAAATAGGGTTAAAACTAACAACTGAAACCCTTATTAATACATTTTATTTTGAATCAAGCAAATGTGGAAATTCATTAAAAATAATGAGTAAAATTTAAAAATTCTACTTTAAAGTAATCATGATAATTTAGATCATTTTCAGAATATTTAATGATGATAATGGTACAATTATATATTCCCTAAATGATAAAAATAAAACATGTAATGTTAATTTATGAAAAAAAAAACGTTTTAATTTTATCAATATCATGGTAATTACAACTAGATACAGGCAATTAGATCAGAAACGTGCATTAATTATATTAACCCATTCATGCCTAGCGTCCTGAAAAAAAAGGACATTGCAAACAGCGTAGACCCAGATGAGACGCCGCATAATGCGGCGTCTCATCTGGGTCTGCGCTGTTTGCTTAAAGAAATTTCTGTAAGAAATATTCTAAATATAGAAATAAATATACCAGACACCCCTACTTTTGGAAATAATAAGAAATATTCTAAATATAGAAATAAATATACCAGACACCCCTACTTTTGGAAATAAATTGATCCAATTTAGAAGGATGGGTGAGTCCACTGGGCATAAATGGGTTAATGAACAACCCAGACATTTGTAGTGATTTATGGTCACTATTTCATTTGATTAACGTTCTATACATGACCTGTCATAAAAGGTATTTTTTAGCCAGTACTACAATCGGCAATGATAGTCTGTATTGCATTCATATTCCAACGTCTATTATCGATTCGCTTCCTCAAACTGAACAAATATTTAATGTTTACATCGCGAAACGTAATGCATTCAGTTTCACTTTCGGTTTGGTTGGTTTTGTAAACACCGTAATTTCATCTTAAAAATTGGATGATAGGGTGATAAATTAATAATGGAAAAGTAAATCACTTGGATAATAGGTCAAAATGCAACACAAATGAACGTTAATAGTGCTCTTAATATCAAAGTTTCGGTAAAAAGTTTGGCGCTAGTTCAGCGCGCATGTATACAGCCTCATAACAATAGACTGACAACCTTTTGGGTAGTAAAGTAGTAATACAAGGCAATATGGCGACCGTTAGCCACGAGGCCTATCTTACGGAGGAATCCGAGATAGCCGATGTATCACGATTGGCAATCAACGTGGCAATATTATTTTCCCATTGTCATATTCAAATTGCGAGCAAGTAAAATGCATCGTGCGTTAATTAGTACGTAGTTTTCTTATTTTTACGGCCTATTTAATTTTGGAAAGTATGTGATAATTATGGAAATATTTTCCGTATGAATCATGTACAAGTCTTTTTAATTCAAATAATTATTACAATTTAGCGTCTTAGTGAAATTAGAAAACGACTACGTTGAATCAATATAAAAGAATAATCGAATAGTTCGTATTTCCTATGCTTTGTTTAAAAAAGTTGGGCTTACATATCCTGTTTCACTGCTTCATTTAGAGACATTGCACGGACGTCGGCCTCTTCATTCGGAGTGAGTAAACGCGGAAACAGCAACGATACATACGCGACTAAGAAAAAATACTCTTTATGTTACTTACACTTTAATTAAATATTGCAGTGTTCACATTCATTTTAGTTGAATATATACACTTTGGGACTTAACGCATCACTTTTTAAACTTGAATATTTCAGTAATGAGTACAGATATTGATTTAAAATTTTACTTTCGATCAGTTGACTACATTCTATGCAAGCTTACGATAAAATCATTCATCCGTGACGATTGGATGCTTAAGAACATGGGATAGGTGTGGTTCCATATTTTTATCAAATGTTGAAACGCGATTTAATTTTATTTCAATTTTATTATTTTAGGTGGGTTCTTACACAAGAAAAATATATATTTAATTTACAAAACAATATAGCTCGTATGAATATTCAGGAGCGCAATCGCGCATTTTACAGGCTACCTTTCCCACTTACTAAAGCCTTCGATCGTCACGGATGAATGATTTTATCGTTAGCTTGCACATATCGTAGTCAAATGATCACATGTGCAATTTTAAATAAAAATATTTACTCATTACTGAGATATGTAAGTTTTAAAAGTGTTGCGTTAGAAAAATCACCAAGTATAGTAAAAGGCGATATACATGTTATTCCAATTAAATTTCAATGTCATAATTCTAGGTTAGTTTTTACACAAGAAAAACATAACATTAATTAAAGAAAAACAATATGGCTCGTATGAATATTCAGTAGCGAAACGGCTCATATTATGTTTTTCTTGTGTTAAAATTATTCAATAAGGTCAAGGTAATAATTCAGGTATATTCTCCACAATCTGTTGAACATTTATAAAGACATGAAACAAACTAATAAGATTTTATTTTAAGTTTGATAGCAATAGCTTGGGTGGGAAGTTTGGACGGTCCTTAACAAATAAAGTAAATAAATATTTGTTTGTTTTTAAACCATGTTTCAAAGAAAAAAATATTATTTTTGGGTTGGGTGGGGGGGGGGTTGAGAGCGGGGTTTTATGTGGGGAGTGGTCATTTATTAGATGATCTTTTAAAAATAACAAAAGGAAAAATAAAAAAAATTGGGGGGGAGGGGGGGAGGGGAGGGGGGGGGCGCAGGGATTCTGGGTTGGGGCGTGGGGTATTGTTTGGGTGGAATCCATTGTGGTATTCAGGTAAGTGTTTTTTTGTCAAAGTATTAATAAAATCTGATCGTAAATAAAGATGTTATGGCAATTTTAATAAAATTTACTCTTAACCTTCAAAGTCAAGGTCATTCAAAGGTCAAGGTCAAATTGAACATCATAGTAAGAAAATATTTGAAGTTTAAAAGCAATAGCTTTGATACTTTAGAAGTCAAGTGGATCTAAACACAAAATTTAACAAAATATTCAGGGTCTGTGCTGTTTGCTTAAAGGAATTTCTGTTAGAAATATTCTAAATATAGAAATAAATATACTAGACATCCCTAATTTTGGAAATAAATTGATCCAATTTAGACGGATGAGAGAGTCCACTAGGCATAAAAGGGTAAATGAACTTTGTATCATCATGTAAGGCAGATAACACGTATGGCCGTTGGTTGCGAGATGAATGTTATGAGTAACATAATCCTGCTGCGTTTGTTTGACTACCGTAACAAATATTGAGATTAGATTGTTCGCTGTCACAGATACATCGTTAGGCCTCCACCGATACAAATGTTGGTCACGTGAAAAATCACGCTGTATTCGTGCATCATAAAACGTAGTTTGAACCGATTTAAAAATGACCGAAAAGTGACTTCGCGTTTAAAACTACTAAAATAATAGTGTACATTACGGGAATTAATGATGTTGTAAGTATTTATCTAAATGTGATGGTAATTAAAGTTTATTGATTGAGTAGTTAATAAATGAATATTTCCTGTTTATGAATTGAATGTATATTATATCAACGTCTGTATGGTTACATTATTGGAAGCATTCGTATGATGTTAGCGATTAGGCAAAATTTATTGCATTGTATGGGTTAAGCATTGATTGAAGTATTATCAGTTTCGTTGTTTGGTAATGAAATGAGGGGTCGAAGTAATGTGATGTAAAAGAACAAATTCAGCCGAAATGATATATATATATATAGGATCTGGTACGAGTTGTCATATCATACCATATTTTATTAAACGAGTTCAGGAACCAAAGGCTCGCTTACTTACGCATTTTCTGGACGAGTTAAATAACATATGGTAAGATATGACAACGAGTGTCAGATCTTTTTTATCACATGCTTTTAAATGAGCAAATTTAATAAATATTTACGCAAACATAATGATAAATCCCGAATGTTGTTTACATTTCTTGACGTCATTTGACGTTGCAACGTCATTTCAGCAAAAAAAACAAACTGCTCTTGGTCAATACACGAAAACTAAGCCAATGAGAACGCTTAAAATGTTGTATTACACATGTGTAATATAAAAAATATGTTATGGTTGTATTACATGGGAAACAGGGTATAGCATGTGATAAATATAAATATATATATTTAAATTACACCTTTATTATAAAGTCATTCACTTTTTATGAAACGAGCGTGTTTCATAATAAGTGCTCAGTAATTGTCAGCATTTATAGATTTTGTTTAATAACCAACTTAACATTTTAAGTAACAAAATCATTTTACTGATGATAAAAATGTCATTAAATAGAATCAGGTCAAGTGAGGTGACGTAACATGGTTGCTACTAAATTATCCCCAAAATCAGAGGAAATCGGCTCTCAAACATAACTATATAAGATAAAGAGCTCGAAACTTGATAATTATTTAAAATAAGCTAAAAGTTTAAATTTACAATCGTCCTATTTCATTTTGATAACATCATAATGATGTGATATATTGAATCATATATTTGCGCATACATTTGGTTGATGGTGAGGTATGTATTCCACTGCTTTCAGGTTTTATTAACAAATATATGTTATTTGTAAGAATATTTTCATACATTCTATTACTACGCCTCTTCATGTTAACTACATTTTGTACTTTTAATAAAGAAGAAACATTCTATGAAAAAGAGTTTTGAACCGATGTTGACCACGCATACAAGAACAAATCTCAAAGGAATGAATCCTCACTATATTGTGTCAAATCTCAAAGTATTGAATCCTCACTATTTTGTTTCAAATCTTAAAGGAATGAATCCTCAACATATTGTTTCAAACCTCAAAGTATTGAATCCTCACTATTTTGTTTCAAATCTCAAAGGAATAAATCCTCACACTATTGTTTCAAATCTCAAAGTATTGAATGCTCGAGTCGCAGTTGCTTTAATATTAACGCCTGACAACGAAGTTATTTCTGTTTATCCTTCCTTTGAAAGTAAACAAGTTTCACTTTAGATTGTGGCATTTGTTTCCGTGTACTCTTACAATACGTGTGTATAAAATAAAAAACATTTCAATAGGTTCTCAGCAGGAAACTTAACTTGTCATTCTTTGATGCTTTTAGAGTTAGTATAACAATTTATCGTTTTTCAATCGAATGTAATCGATTGTTCGAGACCACTGTTTATAAAATATACCGAGTTCTTGTGTCAAGTGTTATATCAATACTTAATACATCATACGTTTCAAAATTGTGTCTTTTCAAAAGACTTCCCAAGGAAGTAACCACACACATGTACTTATTTTACATGTTTATGAATTGACTTAACTGGCACAAACGTAGGTTTTAACGAGCTTTTCGTGAAAACAAAAACGCATGCATAGAATATGGTTGAATTTTTTATACAAAAAAAAGAACATGACTGTGTATGTCAAGCCAAAAGAAACCCATAGGAAATATCTCTGTAGGAATTCAAGAAAATGTTATGAGCTCAACAATAGCTTGAGCAGCTTTATGTTGTAAAAAACGACGATTGCATAACATGCATACACTTGAGGCTCTTCCAGGTGTTTTCAAAGCATTTGCATGAAAACACAATCGATATGTAATAATCAGATATTATCTAGTTAAGAATAAATTGTATGCCAAATTTTAAAAAATCAAGGTTTAATTTCCATGTAAGTAAAATTATAAAAGTCGTATATAGGTTGAAAATTATTCATATATATATATGATGAAAATTATTCATATATATTTTACCAAAATGCCGAGTTCCATTGTTCATTTAATTTGAATCATGCGACCTCGGATCGTTTGACACGTTCTAGCCCTTGAATATCCAAACATCGAAAAAGCGAACAAGATAGGAAATCGCGAAATTAATTTCGCAACATCGGAATCTTACATCGCATTACTCACTCGAATCCAGAAATGATTGTACGAGTGGCATGTCCTTTTTATTTCAAGTGGGGGTTCAATAAACGGTAACTTCAGCCGTTCTTTTAATCACTCAATCAGTACATGAAGAGATCAATCAACTAATTTATATATTTTCAAACACATTAAGTATATGTACAAAGCTCTTGAATCTTAAGATAATCTTTAAGGGCTTGCATTAGCCGTCTAGCGATTTCGTTAAACTGCAATTTCAACGCATAAACTCATAAGATACTTTTTTCAAAACTTCAGATTAATACAAAGATCTTGAGCAATATGGTTTGTTGTAGAAAAAATCAATTTTGAATAATTCAGTTATGAACACCCATGCGCGACCGTTTATGTTTGTACAATATTATTTTAATAAAAAAGACCACGAACACAATCTTTTTATCAAGCATTTGGGAAAATGTATGGTGTTTCCATGCTTATATTAAACAGGAATAGGATTCACTATCCGGTGTGTAATAGGTAACAACGCCATACATACCACAGTATACATTGTATTGTAGCTACAATATATTTTAATAATCCAGTTTTGATATTAAATTTGGTTGAATTTACACAATGTTCAAAGTATTCGGACATGTTCTGACCACCGGAAATATTTAAGTTAATTCTTATGGTTCTGAAAATGCCTTTGTTTGTTGTTTTTTTCAACATATTTAAGTATTTAGTCAGATTGTCATAGAAAGGATCATCGGTCGGTCGTGTTATGTTAATGTTGAGACCACAGAATCGTGACTTTGGTTCGGTTATTCAAAGTTAACGCAGACACGTTACTCGTTAGTAGTAAGTAGTAGAGTCGATCCCTTGTGTGGTTGTATTTTACACAAAAACTTTTATTGATTGTCAAACATCTTAATGGTTATTGACATGTTTATTGTAGGTGATTGCAACCATCATATACTGCTATGGCACAACATGAATCGTATTCTTGTTTGAAAAAGGCAAATTTGATTCAGTCCATATGTCTGTCCTTGGTTACATATAGTGTTACCTGTATAAGGCGTGCTTTAGAAGCTATTCATCTCATCGATATTTGGTTTTCATATTTGAAACATCGTTGTACGATGGTTTAGTGCGAACTTGTGATAGAAACAGTTGTGCAGCATGCAGGTGGATGCTGACTATTTGGGGTGTGTTAAGTGCGTTTTACTTGTTTATGTATTATTTAAGAAACGGCGAGCACTTGTTTTACAATTTATGAACATGTTTTTAAGGCAAATAACAATAATGACCTTTTTTCTGCGAGTTTAATATTATGAGTGTGATAATCCTGCTGATTGTGTTTTTTCAAAACAATATTGCAATTAAATTGTTCGCTGTCACAGATATATTGTTAGGTCTCCACAGATAGACTGGTTCGCCACGAGAAAACAACGCGGTACGATTGGATCAGAAAACATTATTTGAACCGATAACAAAAATGATTGAAACGTAAATTTCTGCTAAAAACACTGGAATCGTACAAATTGTGGTATTTATAATATTGTCAATATTCGTCTTCATTTAAAAAATGTGAATGTATATTGATTGGGTAGGAATATAAATACATAGTTCCTATAAAGTATGTGCATTTCATTGTCATATAAAAGTTTGATTCTTTTAAACTATTGGAAGCAATCGCATTATATAAGCAGTCAGGCGAAATGTCATTGTGTATTGTTCATATTGATTTAATTGTTATCATGTTTATTTTTAGACAAAGAGGGTACAGATAATCTAATACTGGAGAACAAGAAAAGCCAGAATAAAACATATCCTACATCGTACACCAGTACAAAAATGCTTTATTTAAAAATCATTCGATTTCATTGACAAAACGTTCGTGTTTTGCTGCTAAATAACTGGAAACAGAGCATTATTATTTTAAATAATCATCTTGTTTATCCTGTTACAAAATTATTGTATTGAATTTAAAATATGTTATCATCTCAATTAGAATCACGTTAAGTAATGAACACTTCTTTGTTGCTTTTTAGATCTTAATGTATAATGTATAACTTTGCTGAAACCATTTGGGCAAACGAATAGTTTTTAGTTGCTATAATGAATAGATTTTGCGCAGAAATATGATTCAATATACTGGTAGTGTTATAGAAAGAAGCTGCGAAATATACGCGTCAAAATAAATTATACGTTGTATTACAATTCATTTTAATAATGCATTGTAGATGTCTTTAAATTGAATATATTATATGTAAAATAATATGCGACTGTCACTGACAATTCATCAGTGTAATTGTTTAACATACGGATTTAAATAATGATATTTAAATATACTAGTTCTTAACCTGTCTTAATGTTAACGTTGAGACCATAGAAAAATTACTTTGATGTGGTTATTTAAAGTAAACACAGACATGTGAATTCTAAGTCGTATTTCTACCCCTTCTTATGGTTTTATTTGTTCAAAACAAACCTGTATTGATATTTAAAATTAAAATTTAATGTCTGTATATTCGTATAATTGTTTGCGATCAACGTATACTCCTATAGTGAAATAAGAATTATATTCTTGTTTGCAAAAGCGCCTTTGAATGCAGTTCATATATGTGCCCCTTGTAGCATATGCATGTACAGGGTTAAGATCACAACCTGTTGATCTTATCTATATTTTGCTTTAATATTTAAAGCATCGCTGTATGGATGTTTAAGTGCATATTTGTACTAGAATTATTTTTAGAATTTACTTAGTGATAATATGTGATGTCTACTTAATGCTTCTTTATTGCGGATTTTTAGGTGTTAAATGTTGCTATTTAAACAACATGACATCCATTAAAATTGATAAAAATGTTTGAACATTATTATATTTTAAACGGCTAGCGATTTCATTAAAATGTATGCGTATTATTTTGTAAAGTATGTAAGGTAGTTAAGTCCGTTTGTCATAGCTGAATGTAAGGAATGTGATAATCCTGTAGTGTGTTTGACCGACGCAGTGTAAGATAAACATTTCCACAGTCACAAATACACTCTTCGTTTTCAAGTGATTTAACGGTCGGCCTCAAGCAAACCACGCGGTACGGTTGGATCGTATAACGTATTTGAACAGATTTAAAATAATGATAAGATAAAAAAAAATGTGTTTACATTACTTAAGAGTTTATCAAATTACGAAAATAATAACTGAAGTAAGTACTCGTGTGTATTTAAAATTATCAATATATACTCATTGACTGGGAGATTAATATTTTTTGCTGTTAAACTTTAAGATGAACTCGTATGATGTAAGCAATCAGACGAAATATTACTTTATTGTATGTCGTTAACATCAATTGAAGTGTTAGTAGTTTTTTTGTTTGGTTCTAAAATCTGATGCGAAATGAGATATTCAGAGGAGATACTGTTAAAGAAAAAGTAAGTTCAACATAAAGCATATGAAACATTATATTAAATACATATATAAATAAATACTTTATTTTAAAATCGTGTATTATTATTTAGGAAACATACATTTTACTGCTAGTAATAGAGTTATTAACAAAAATATGAATGTCAACAGAATAATATAAATTTTGAAATAATCATCTTTATATTTCTCTGTTTCCAACTAGTTGTACATATTGATGAAATATATTATTATCTCCATCACAATCATGTTAAGTAATGAGAAGTTACTTGCTTGCCATTTAATTAACTCTCAAATAAGATGAAAAAGGCACTCACACATATGTATATAAGTTAGGTTTGCATAAAGTCTTACGAGGTGTTGATAATAGTATTATATAAACGATATTATACCCTAAATATATACAATACTACTACTTTTTTAACTACTTAAAATAAAAAGTTAATAATCAATAAACAACTCATGTTTACCACACATAAAATAACAAATCTAAAAGAACTGAATGCTCACTGTATTGTTTCAAATATCAAAGGATTGAATGCTCACTATATTGTTTCAAATCTCAATGTATTGAATGCTCACAATATTGTTTCAAATCTCCAACTATATTGTGTTAAATCTCAAAGTATTGAATGCTCACTATTTTGTTTAAAATCTCAAAGTATTGAATGCTCACTATTTTGTTTTAAATCTCAAAGTATTGAATGCTCACTATTTTGTTTTAAATCTCAAAGTATTGAATGCTCACTATTTTGTTTTAAATCTCAAAGTATTGAATGCTCACTATTTATTTTAAATCTCAAAGTATTGAATATTCACTATTTTGTTTTAAATCTCAAAGTATTGAATGCTCACTATTTTGTTTTAAATCTCAAAGTATTGAATGCTCACTATTTTGTTTTAAATCTCAAAGTATTGAATGCTCACTATTTTTTTTTAAATCTCAAAGTATTGAATGCTCACTTTTTTGTTTTAAATCTCAAAGTATTGAATGCTCACTATTTTGTTTTAAATCTCAAAGTATTGAATGCTCACTATTTTGTTTTAAATCTCAAAGTATTGAATGCTCACTATTTTGTTTTAAATCTCAAAGTATTGAATGCTCACTATTTTGTTTTAAATCTCAAAGTATTGAATGCTCACTATTTTGTTTTAAATCTCAAAGTATTGAATGCTCACTATTTTGTTTTAAATCTCAAAGTATTGAATGCTCACTATTTTGTTTTAAATCTCAAAGTATTGAATGCTAACTATTTTGTTTTAAATCTCAAAGTATTGAATGCTCACTGTATTGTTTCAAGTCGCAGCTGCTTAAATTGTAATGCCTGACAACTAAGTCATTTCCGTATTTCATTCTTCTGAAAATGAATTAAAGTCCCTTTAGATTGGGACATTTGTTCCGGTTTCAAATGAAAATAATTGTTATAGGATCTCAGCAGGAACACTAAATAGTTATTATAAATGCAACCAACAAACTGAATAAATACATGTAATACGTATCAAACTCATTAAGTACATGCATGCACGTCTATCTTTGTAGTAAAACGAGATTACGTTGTGTTCAATATTTGCATTAGGGGACAGTTCTTAGATAAATGGTGATTTAAATGCTCTAATCAGCCATAAAGACCTTTGTTGACGTGGAGAAGGAATTTTAATGCTGGACTGGCACGATCACACAATATCGTGTTCAGTTATGAAACTCAATATTGTACATTTTGGACATCTGGATAACAAGCAAGCTAACATGCGAAGAATGAGCAAAATATTTACAAGAGGTTTCGAGATTATGCTGCGAGATAACGAAATCAATGTCGCGATCTAACACATTTATTTCATGCACTCGAATCGTTCTTTAACGGTCTATTTCCTTGTATATCCAAAGATTGAATATGAGAAGACGCTGGGAAAATGCGAAATCCTTTCGCGAGCTCGCATCGTATTACGGGGCCATATCCGGACATGATCGTCCGGGAAGTGCTTGTCTTTTAAGCGAGATGTGGGATCTTTCAATTAATATGTAATTTACAACCTATTTTCAAACACTTGTAATTTGGACAACGTTCTGAATAATTATATAAAGTTCAAGTTCTTGCAAAAGCAATCTAGAGCAGCAAATGTCGGAAAATCGCAATAAAACGCACACTCTCCCGCGCTACCATTTCACATCTTCCGATTATTAAATTTCTACTAGTAATTTATGCTATATGGTTTGGTGAGAAAAACATGCAATTCAGTTTGATGAGAAAAACAGCAATCCAGTTGTGTATACCCATCCTATATTATTCGACTTCGACTGTTCATACGTTTATCATTATTGTGATAATAATGAGGACCACCTTCGAAATCTTGTGTACTGTCATTTATATTATGATACACTGTTATATAACATGATACGTAAGTTCGTTGTACGATCGCCGCAAGTCTTTCGCTCAAAGGATTTAGACCTATGCTCGTATTTAAGAAAGCATTATAATAGTTTCAAAAAGTAATACACATTTATCCATTTTATTTTATTTTCTCTTTAAAGCCGAATGAAAATTTGGATATAACAAGGTTAATTATAATCAAGCTTTTCCCCAGGGTATTTAATCACAATGTGAATGAATACATTTAAAAATCTTCCAGGACTGACAACTTTAATTATATTTTCACAGCACTGTACTTTCAATTTAAGAGGCAACAGCTTACACAATCATCAGTAAAATCAATGAATATTTTAGCCAGGAAAATATCTTTTGAAATGAGGTTAGTTTGTGTGATCTGTATATCTCCGAAGTAGTATTGATATTGATCTAACTATATCGGACATGCGACAATAAGAAATTTATTAGAATCTTTTACTCCACACAACCACTCAAAAAGAAACGTATGAAAAGGTATCACTGCACACAAACACTCAAAACGAAACGTATTAAAATGTATCACTTTACACAAACACTCAAAAACAAACGTATTAAAGGGTATCACTTCACACAAACACTCAAAAAGAAACGTATTAAACTGTATCACTTAACACAGACACTCAAAAAGAAATGTATTATAATGTATCACTTCACACAAACACTCAAAAAGAAACGTAGGTATCACTTCACACAAACACTCAAAAAGAAACGTATTAAAAGGTATCACTTCACACAAACACTCAAAAAGAAACGTATTAAAATGTATCACTTCACACAAACACTAAAAAAGAAATTTATTAAAATGTATCACTTCACAAAACACTCCAAAAGAAACGTACTAAAAGGTATCAATTCACACAAACACTCAAAAAGAAACGTATTAAAATGTATCACTTCACACAAACACTCAAAAAGAAATTTATTAAAATGTATCACTTCACACAAACACTCAAAAATAAACGTATTAAAATGTATCACTTCACACAAACACTCAAAAAGAAACGCATTAAAAGGATCACTTCACACCACTACTCAAACATCAACTGAGGATCTATTCTCCTATTTAGGTGTGTGTTGGATTATTTGCGCCCCAAAACAGTTTTAAACGATATATTACATATAATTATCTACAAGTAGTCATTTAAGTGCCAACATGTCAAATTGAGCATGCGACATCACCACGGTGGTAACAAAGTGGTGTTATAAATCACCGATAAGGATCCACTTGTTGTAATCTGCGGACATGGATGCCTAATGTGTTTATTTGAGCGATACGGATCGATAAGGATCCACATGGTGTCGACTGCGATAAGGGGCAACATCTGATGGTTTGACATTTAAATATGAACTTACGATTTTTGGACACTTGAATGTAACCCCCCCCCCCCCCTACCCCCTTTCCCTTTACACTGTACTTTTAGGCATTGGTCTTGGATGAGCAATACTGATAAATATGATCGCATAATTTAATTCTTTAAATATTGGGGGCAGCTGGAGGTTGAAGTGGCACATGCTACATGTTCCCCCTCTCTCCTTAACCCATTTATGCATAGTGGACTCTCATATCCTTCTAAATTGGATCAATTTACTTCCAAAATTAGAGATGTCTATTATATCTTTTTATATATTTAGAATAATTCTTACAGAAATTCCTTTAAGCAAACAGTGCAGACCCTCATCATGCGGCGTCTCATCTAGGTCTTCACTGTTTGCCAAGGCCTTTGTTCTAGACGCTAGGCATGAATGGGTTAAATTCATGCATGTATCATTTAAAAATTTATTTGCAATTTCGCGATCTTGCAAGGAGAGTAAGCTGCAAGCAGGAATTATTATCGCGATTATAAATCGTGTATTCAATATTTCGTTTGAGCATACATCGAGATTGTGAGACCGCGAGATATGGTTTGAAATGTCGCTTTCCGGTTGCAAAACCCTCAATAATTCATGTTGGTACACAATCATGGCAATTTATGTAAAATAAATTGTTTGTTGCGTAGAAAATACTATATCAACGACTTAATATTTGTTGTTTTTTTGTACGACATATCATTGTTCAACGGGAATTTTTCGTGTAATTACTTGCGGTGCAGACAGTTTTGAGAATAACTTTAACATTAATCTTATTAATATGTCTTTATTATCAACAACAATGTAACACTCCACGCACGATTGTGTGTCTTTATCATATCTTAGAGTCCCAGCTTACGGAACACGATTATATGAAGTTTAATCCATTTATGCCAAGTGAACTCTCCCATCCTTCTCAATTGGATCAATTTATTTCCAAAATATGGGATGTGAAGTAAATTTTTGTCTATATTTAGAATATTTCTTACAGAAATTCTTTTAAGCAAACAGCGTAGACCCTCCGCCGCATCATGCGGCGTCTCATCTGTGTCTACGCTCTTTTTCAAGGCATTTTTTTAGACACTAGGCATACATGGGTTAATCGGGCACCATGTTACTTATTTCACTAAAACTTTATCATTGATAAACCATGCATTAATTTTTTAAATGCTCGAAACAGTTTGATGCGATTGGAAAAAAATACATTCCTTTAGGCGTGAATAGTACATAGCGATTCGTGTTTTTGAATGTTCAACCCAAATAAAGAAAAAGTTGAGAACACGAAAACAGAAGACATTATTACGATTCGAACTCGTAAAATAAATGTCGTGCAGCATAATTTTGCAACGTAATTTCGCAAAAATAATTTCGCTCACTCAAATCGTGTCCCCAAATTATCTAGATGTCGAATTTCGAGAGACCCATACGAAACACAATAAAACAGCGATAAAAAGTGCTTGATCTCGTTTCAAATATATGCCATGGTGGAAAAAAACAGAGCACACATTCTAGTAGGGCACAACATAAATACGGATAATTGCAAACATATATAAAAGTTTGAAACATACAAACTATTTTCAACAACATAAACATGTTGTGTTTTTTTTCCAATAGAAATATGTTTAAAGAATGTCTTTAAGATATATAAGTAAATGAACAATATAAAATACCTTTTATTTTCAAATATCAACTTAATATTTAACGTTAGAACAACAGTTTATCAAATTCACTCTATACGTGAATGAATTAGCAATTATTTACTTTTTTGATAACATAGTTAAGGTACAAGACGAATGAGATATTACGTCTCATGACCTTCATTCGAATTTATTTCCTGCTACCATTGGTTGAATTCCGCTTTGGACATGTGAAGGCAAAAGCGCTAATCCAAGTGACAATGAATTCTCTTTTCTTGGGCCACTCTTCTACGATCTACTACTTTAAAATTTATTACGTTTAATCATTACAAAAATATCACATGCAAAACTAAAAAATTGGATAGTCTGATGTATAAAGATTTCCTACCTGTCGACTCCAGGATAATCAGTAACCGCAGTCGAGGTCTTACATATTCGTCTTTCTAACAAAGTGTTAACATGATTATCAGTAACTTAAGTCGAGGTCTAACAGTTTATTCTTTCCAACAAAGCGTTCATATGATAATCAGTAACCTCAGTCGAGTGCAAACAGTTTCTTCTTTCTATCAAAGCCTTCACAGAATAATCAGTCACCTCAGTCGATGTCTAACAGTTTCTTCTTTATAACAAAGCGTTCAAAGGATAATCAGTAACCTCAGTCGATGTCAAACAGTTTCTTCTTTCTAACAAAGCGTTCACATGATAATCAGTAACCTCAGTCGAGGTCTAACAGTTTCTTCTTTCTAACAAAGCGTTCACAGGATAATCAGTAACCTCAGTCGATGTCTAACAGTTTCTTCAATCGTACAACGCGTTCACTGGATTATCAGTTACCTCTGTCAAGGTCTAACAACTTCTTCTTTCTAACAAAACGTTCATATCCACGTGCAATTTTGCGCTCCATGTCTGTCTGTCGGATGGTTGTGACCTTATGAACGACAGCTTTGTCTTATGAAATTATAAGTATTTTATTTTCTACATATGTACATTATACGTAATCCAAACGGTTTGTGAAAACATTAAGACTAAAACAGTATGTGTAACATTTTCAAATATGTAGCTTCAGTCATGGTGCTTAATTTATGTCGGTTCATAATAATTGGCTATATGTTTTGTTCTATCAACCGACCTAGAGACAGTTTTTAAATGAACGCATGCAGGACATGCATATACTAATTACATCTTTTATCTTTGTAGCGTATTGTCTATATCGAGTAATACACAGTATAGTGCAAATGGATGGAATGCAATACACTTAACAGAAACACGAGAAATGACAGAAACATAACATGCACTAACACAGTAGGGTATGGTCTGCAAATTTGGGAAGAACAAAAGGTGGTCAATGTAAATCAAAGTTGTGGAAAAACAAGAAGCCGTCACGAAAAATGTCATAATGCCGGTTTTGGTCTGTCCATATGAATTAAAATAAGATAAAATATGTGGCTACCACGAATTCATGCGAGAACATGTTTGAATATCATTAAAAATAAGTGTGATATGAAACATCTTTAAGACCGAAGAGGAGTTATTGACATTTGATTTTCGGATAGCGCACAGATGTTCAAATATAAAAACTCAGAATTCTAGATTAGGACACCTGAAGAAAACCTGATACGATTTCCTTACGGTGGAAGACACGCGTTTCGTCCAAAAAAGAAGAAAACACTCGAAACTGATATTCGATTGAAGTTGGTTCGAGTAAAGTCTCATCGAAAACATTCTTTCTCTCACAAAAAGTCGCAAATACCAAAATATCGCATATGGTTTCAAATATTAGATATTTCGGTGGCGATCTTTATTAAATTCAATTTCAATTTGGAAATAACAGATATGTGTAGATAAGTAGATACTATTACACGATTGAAATAATTGCCACGCTCGGAATGCATTTGCTGTATATAAAAAAACGTGGTGATATATTGCATATCGCATTTTACTTTTAAGAATATGTGCAGAGGAATGCATATTTAATACTTTATACTCAACAGCTAATACAGAACTAGGTCGATTATTTGTGTTATGTAGAATTTTAGCAGTATATGTACGGACTTACATCTAAATTGTTACGGTATTTTGCGTCAATACAATTTAAATTTGTCTCAACATGTCTTTTGTTGTCATTATTTGTGCAGATATTTGAATAAAGAATTTAATATAACTGCTTTGCAAATTATTTTCAGAGATATATCATTTTAAGGAACTGTATGGTTTTTTTCTCTGCTTACAGGATTGCGAGAAAGCAGCAACAGCAGGGGTCCGCATCATGTCAAATGTCATCAGATACATAATTATGTTTGGAATCGTCGTTTTCCTTGGGACGTGTATCTACTTGCTGGAGAACAACTTTACCTTACAGAATGTTACAAGATTTGTTAATCAAACTTCATATGGTAAGGATGTTTCCAGCTTTTATTCGCATGACGTTCGTGAGCAAATTCGTCTCGTGACGAAAGGCTTCGATGTGTCCACCCAAGGCTACAGACAGAATGTCAATATTAGAGCGAGCTACCAGACGACGCCTCACTATGAAAATAACCCGATTTTTCATGTTAACGGATATAACATTACAGACGAGACACTATACCTTTATGGTTACATGGGCAAAAACAATTCAACGAGTTCAGTGAGGTTAAGCGGGCTTTCAAATTTGTTAAATATGATAAAACCATATATAAAACAAGACAATAAATTAAAAAATATATACTTACCACACAAACATTATTTTCATCATTCCAGAATAGTTACTGATGTAAACTGCAACGCTATATTCCATGGAGATATAGGTGAAATAAAACGTACAGAGAACATTACAAAAATAAGAAAGTTCCTTCATCCCCAAAACTACTCAGAAATGACAAAGAACTGCTCACATTTTAAACGTCTGCGTGGATATATTGATCATCATTTAACTGAAGTTGAACGTGACTTTCCTATAGCGTTCAGTCTTTTAATGTTCACAGACATTGAACAATCGGAGAGACTCCTACGTGCTATTTACAGACCACAGAACTATTATTGTATACATGTTGACTCCAAAACAGATCAAACCATATACGACGGCATGTCTTCGATTGCAAGTTGCTTTGATAATGTGTTTATGACATCAAAGCGATTTAACGTTCAGTGGGGTACAATGACCGTTCTCGAGCCAGAGTTGCTCTGCATGGAAGAGCTTTGGAACAAAAGTGCAGCGTGGAAATACTTTATTAATCTGACTGGACAAGAGTTTCCGCTGAGAACAAACTACGAACTTGTACGCATTTTACAGGCATACAATGGATCAAACGATATTGAGGGAACTTTCAAAAGGTAAACTAAAATCAACGTATATTTAGTTTTCAAAGAACTATGTTGTAAAGTTTCGTTTCACATGATATCCCCGTACACAGTTATACACCCCACCCTAACACCGCAACACATCTCTAACGTTGTAACAATTTACATACACAGAAGGGACAGTTACATGAACATTTATTTACAAACATGAAAAAATAGTTGTATTTGGGCACGATCCGACCAGGACTCATAAATACCCTAACACTGTGTAAGAGACTAATACATAGTGCCAGTTACGCGGTCTTGGTAGTTTTCAGACTCTATTTACGGGGTCAATATAAAAACGGGGTCTGTATACAACCCCGCGTTTTAGACACCTTTAATTACTTTGTAGGGGGTAGGGGAGGTAATGCTATCAAATTGCACATAAGGTCTTATATCGAAAATCACAATCAGGTCGTAAATTGATATATATATATATATGCATATATACATTTCGTTATGTTTTCTGTCTCAGCTTAAAATGAAGCTCAAGGATCTATATCGGGATTAAATTAAATCTTGGATCACCCACCACCTTGTAACCTTAATACTTTACGTGTTTTAACCATAAAAATACAAACTAGATACGGTCTGTGAACTGTTCAATACGGCACGTTCAATAACAATTTTGATTTGTAAAAGTTGTCATGTCAAGCTGATCTTCTGTTTTGCCAAAAGTTCTTCAAATGAAACTTGCATAACGGACAGCACAGCCTCACGATCAATATATGTACATGCAAAGAGTATTGTCCCGTTTATATATTGTTTATTTTTAATAAAATAAATAACAGCTGTGCCTTTTTCCTAATGCCAGACGTCGCAGCAAAACAAATCATTATTCATAATATGTCTGATAATTTATGGTCGTTCGCACGAAGGTCACTTACAGCAATGTTTGCATGAAATGTGCTCATATAAACACTACAAAATCAACACAAACCTCAAATTTAAACACAATGTAACAAGAATAGTGTAAGTTTTCAGTTACGAAACGACGCACTTCTGAAATAAGTATTGCAATAGGAGGGTCGTTCGATGAATAGAATCATATATTACTGTTGACAGCTGACACTTTAAACCGTCCAGTTTTATAACTGCAAAGTAATGTGGCAAACACGTCCTTAAAATAGTTTAGTATGTATTACAACATACAATTTGAGATATGAACATCAATCTTTCTCGCTCAATTTACCTTTGATTTAACATTGCGTCTTCCATTATACTCATTGTAATAAGAACGTTACCAACGTGTATCCGTATTTCCTTTCTTATTAGCTTATATATTTATTTAGTATTTATTTAAAACAATTCAAATTGTAGTCATACATCAGCATAACGCAGCAACAATGTGATTAAGTTTTGTAAATTCATGTGATTCCCAACTTCTTACTACCAAAATCCATGCATACAATATTGTTTGTTTTTACAATAATTAATGAAATTAATAATAAAAAAGTTTTCGAGTCCAAGTCCACCTTAAGCAGCATTTTGTATAATTACAAGGAGGAGCATCGTTAAAACTCATGTTATACATTCCGTAGGTACTTAATCAGTTCCGTGCATCAAATTAGACGTTTTTTAAATACGATCATAATGACTTTTTAAAAGAACAAGAGATGTGTTTGTCAGAAACACAATGTCATCTTCTGCGCCGCTTTGATTTATTAAAAAAATATCATTTGGCAGGTGCAGATAATTATCTCCCTTTAAAACCTATTACTTCCCTTGGATTTGTTTTTTTACCTTTGACCTTGAAGGATGACATTAACCTTGACTTTTCACCACTCAAAATGTGCAGCTCCATGAGATACACATGCATTCCAAATATCAAGTTGCATTCTTCAATATTGTTATTGCAAAAGTATAACCAAGGTTAAAGTTTGTGACAGACACAGTGAATGACAGACAGACAGACAGGCCAAAAACAATATACCCCTGATCTTCGATCCAGGGGCATAAAAACTTATCTGACCAGATAACGATACATATGAAAAAAGTGAACAAATAAGGCTAGGGTGAAGCGCGTGGTCTTCTGTAGATCATCTCCGAGCCCTATGCAGAGTCTCAAGAAGGCTCACGTTTTCCGGTCATACATGATCACCAATTGGCTTGTTGAAACTGCATACATGAAGAATGTCTTGCTCCGGCTTTTCCACGTGGAATATTTTGCGAATTTCTTGATTAAGTATATCGTGTCGTTTGCGAAGCCAGCAGATGATGTATTTGTCTTGTGTTGGTTAATTTCGAACACGTACTTGACAAATGGTGTTGGTTTCTTCTAAACAGACTCGGTCTTTCTCTTAGTCATCCACCGCATTATGTTTTAAATCTTCAGTAAAAAGTTGCAAGATTGGAGTACAATATTTAGCACTTGGTGTTAGTTATAACTGTAATAAGTCGATTAAGTATCCTCTGTTATGAAGATTGTGAGGTTAAGCCTATAATTCTGCTGATTTCATTTTGCAGCGTGATTCGTGTCTTCCATCTCTGATATGTACAGTAGACGCCGTCTAGTGTGTGTTTGTCTGCCGTTCTCTGTTTGCGTATTGCAAGTACGTTCTACTCCTCCCCTTCTTTTACTGCGTCTGTTGGCGCCAATCTGTGTAGGACCTTGTTTTTGGTTCCTGGTATTAATTTTCTTGAACCAAGTTTTTTGTCATGGCTTTCTTTCTCGCATCACTGTGCTCGATATGTGTGGTTTGAATGTGGACTTTGGTACATGCGACAATGTTCCTCTTTCAATATATCCAGGAAGAGACTTTATTTCTCAGCTTTTTGTGAGTTCCCTGATCCGCAACATTGCTTCACACGACCAGTTTAAGAGACAACGAGTATCTGTAATGGTACCGATTGTGGCTGAGAGATCGACATTGCAACTACCTGGCGATATGCGCAATTTTTGTTGCATATACACTTTTAAGGCAAGTTAATGTTTACTGGCAAACTAATATTTAAGAAATGCTTTTTAAGCTATATTTAAAACATAAAACAAGACATCTCCAACTTTTTATGTCCCCTACAGGCCAATTTTTACCATACTAGTTTGAAAATTGTTTAATAAGGGACTATTTGGTGCTAGATGATTCTTATAAATAATTGATATGCAGTTTCAGATTTTTTGGTTGGGTAGTTTCTCTCGAATGCCTTTATATATTCCATTCCAACTAATAATATATATTTCCTATATTTAAATGGTATCATCGGCCAAGATTTGGAACTCAAGTTAAAGTTTCTTACTTTTAAGGGCACTTCTTATTTAGAACTGTGCATTTATACAAAATATTGGCAAGGTTAAGATTTTCAGTTAGCTAGAATCTCAGATAAGGAAGTCTTAAAGGATGTCTTTCAAAAAATAATAAAGTATGCCCAATATTGAAATGACTCCAATGTCACTCCATACGCAAAGAGAGAAAACTATTGTCTAAATTTCTCACAAGCATTTGTCCTTTAAAACTAAGCGCGTATTATTCTGCATTGGAAACATATGCGTCGTGGAATCTTCAAATTGAGAATTTATGATCTTTTTAGTTGCAAACACGCATAATAAGATTGATTCACATACATATCACAATCATATCACAATCAACTCAATTGTTTAAGCTGTCCAAATTTTACACTCAAACAATTATTGCACAGTAAATTGATATGGCTGTAAATATAGACACGTTTCAAAACTTACTCAGACGGACTATAATCTACAGTTTTAGTGTGTGCATACATTGTTTCTTTTTCTTTCTTCTTTAAGGCTGATTTCACTGTTATATATTATAGACACACTTACAATTATGATTCGTTTTATTCTAAGACTACATAGTATGTTCATTAGTATGTTCAACTGTTGCGACGCTGGGATATTTACATTGTATTTAAACTCACATTTGGTTTGCATATCAGGCGCATTGAGTATCATTATAAAAAATAGTGTTAATTAAAATAATAAACCGTTTCCGCTTAAAATCAATGTTTTTAATCACTATATATTTTTTAATATCTCGGTTTGTGGGCTTCACAAAACATGTTATATTTATTTGAAATTGAATAGTAGATATAGTATTTAAAACAATGATCTCTTCACAGAATTCGATATATCTGCATTATTTCTTTCACACATCACAATCAAGTGTATCGAACACTATGAAGAAAAGAATCAAATAAAGATATAGATTTACGTTCTGATTAAAATATGTTCAAACGTACATCAATATGGGTTTAATTTATCAGACATTCTAACTGATTTTAGAGCCAACAGGGATCGATGGCAGAAGGCCGGTGCACCACCTCACAACATCACGGCGTTTAAGGGGTCTGTGCATGTTGTGGTCAATAGAGGCTTTGTGGATTTTGCACTGCACGATCAGCGAGCCCATGACCTCTTAAACTGGACGCGACAGACGCAGGTGCCCGATGAAACGTTCTTTTCTACGCTCAATCATAACCCTCATCTTGGTGTACCGGGTTCTTATTTAGGTAGGTGCGCAAGCGTTTATCAACTCGGTTCATGTTCAGTAAACAACACCTTGCAAAAATGGAATGGCACTATATTTCGGTAAGGATAAGACAAACATGTATAAAAAAAGACAGATTCGTTAATGCCTTTCGTGTATCACTATAGCCTTTTCCGGGACATCAACTGAAACAAAGCAACGGTGCATCAGTGGACCTGTGCAGAGTGTATACAATCAAAAGATTCGATTTCTTCATTTGTGTTTTATGAAAAATTCTTGTCATACCGTTTTGGTGGTATTTGCTGATCTAACGTTATTCATATTATCCCTTATTGTAATTGCATCGGTCCTAATTGTATCGTGACTTTAACATGAAAACCAACTAAAGAAGTGCTGCACAGTTTATGATTTAAAAACTTTAGAAGTTTTTATTGATTTGCTGTTAATTAACGACCATTTTAACAACCAGTATCATGATTTCTGTATTTAATTGAAAAGTATGTCATGTTTACTCCATCATTCCTGGTGACCGGCCCTTGGTGTTTTAGAGTTTTCTATCGATGTTAATTATAGTGGCTGCAATCTGTACTATTATAACTGATGTGACTCGGAAATTGACGATGATACGAGGGAATTGATGTTTAGGCTGCGGATTGTGTATACTGCAGTTGAGTCAGTAAGACGGCCGTATGTTCGCTAATGGTTCTTGAAAACGTATTTAGAAAATACGGTTGGTGCAAAAGTCTCGGTTGCAACTAGACAGAACTATAATCATCTTAAACAGAAAATATAACCTTGACAATTTGAAGTGTTATATATTGTTAGTTTATTGCATTCAAATCTATTTTAAAACCCAACACATTGGCTATTTAGCAGAAAACGTAGCCGTAAAGTGAAAAAAGGTAACGTACACGAACAAAAACCAACGTTTTAATCGCAAATCAGTCTATATATCTGATTAATTTAGCCATATGTGTATATCTTAATGTATTTGTCAGATAATATAACATGCATCTGTATTTTCCCTAAAAAACTAAAAAGAAGCAAATTCAGAATATCTTTAATCAATTACCAAGCAAGGAAGAAATCAAAGATAGCGCTCTTTTCAAAACGGCTCGGTCACAATTGGACCATATCGTAATCTGACTTGAGCAGATTTTTATACCAACGTCCATACATGGTCATCAACTGCGTCAGACCATCCGCCTAGTGCTAGTTTATATTTGCGTACATGTTTGAGAACCAATAATGCTCAATCTTAAAGTTGTGTTTCTAGAAGATAAGATGACGTAGCTGCACTTGATTATAGACCCTTTTCACAATAAGTCAAAGTCGATAAGAGCGCGAAGTCACGTGACTCGCAGAAATCCAGAACGAGGCGAAACGTGATGCCTTTTATAATACCACGCAATGCCGCATCTAATTTCAACCCATCACGCTTTTGACTTTACGATATTGTCAACACAAGATGACATCGTCAGTAAATATATACTTCCCATTTTAAGTGTCAATACATTTTCTTGATTAAAGTACTTGTTTTTATTCACACGTTTGCACAAATTTTGACACTGTTAGTTGAGCCTTTTTATCGCGGTGTTTAATCAAAGATCTATCAATAATCTTGTTTATTGGTATATCTGTTGTTTAATTGTCCCTGTGTTCAGCACAAACCCATTATCTCGTAATGATCAGATACTGTGCCGACATATATTAAATAACAGCAAGGTGTCATAAGCCACACGTTGCGGATGTCTGGTCATTTCCACATAATTTATGATACCCCCGTGTCTTCTCGTGGTAGTGGTATTGCATAGTCATTTCTTATAGTTGTTTAAAGCCAAATACTCAACTGTTGCTTTAATTAGATATGTAAGATTTTGTAAAAATTGAATGTTATTTTTGCCAAACAGATTGTCAGAAACTAAATATTGTATAGATATTAGCAGTTTAATCATTATAATGAAGTGCTTAATACCCATACATTTTTTATATTTTAACAAATTAATGCTAAACATTTAACGTATTCAACGGTTACCGGTAAAATTAAACTCCGTCATTACGTAGTCCTTTGAAGAGTGTACGGTAGTGTACGAAACGATTCCCGGACATTTGTTCCCACGGTCAAACGTTCCTGCGTTAATTTTGACAATAAGGACATTCGTTCCTAAGTGTTTTTTTTTTCATCCCGGACAATCGTTTCCACATTTTTTCCCAATCCGGACATTCGTTCCAACGTTATTTTGACAGCCCGGACATTAGTTCATGCATAAAATTGACAGCCCTGACAATGGTTCATTCATTATTGTAAGCAATTACATTCGTTCCTTATTTACATTTACTAGAATAAATGAAACAAAACTGAAAGGAATAAAACAATTAGAACCGCATAAGAAGTTGATATGTTGTTCTTTATTAAACTTTAATTATGATGGTTTGCCTAAGAAAGGCATCGAAGAGGCTTTTTGTGAATAACCATCGTAGTGTAGAGTAAGACACGAAGATTTATTCTTCATTATAGTCTCATTTACATACATTACAACAATACAAACATTCTATTATATTTATATACAATAGACAATTGTATGTAAACTTTCTAAATTAGAAATATCAGAGACTTTTGCATTTCTAATCATGTTAACCCATAAATATATATATATATATATATATATATATATATATATATATATATATATATACACAATCACCAGAGTTCCAATTATGTACAAATCAGTTCTATATTACATGATAAGCCTGTTGCTAATCATTTTTTTAAACATTGTTAAAATAATTTATTTAAAATATTGAGTTCAAATACGAGCACTATTGCGCAATAAAGAAATTGTTAAGAAAATCGAGTATCACACACATGTGTTTCTTTGAGTACGAATGACCCACAGACCGACCGCGATTGTTCGTTAGAAGTTATATGTTGGAAGTGAATTTTAAGGAATGGGCCATTATTCAACATACATATTGTTTTCACAGTTTGCTTAATAAAGTTATATAATCGACAAACTGTTTTAATCGGCTTAGAGCTAACAAGTTGCGTTAAATGCATTGTCGACAAAATGTCAGTCAGTTAATTAATAAGTCAACTAATCAATTAAAATCATATTGGCTGTCTTATTCTGAATCGGCTTACTGTAAACAAGATGGTTAATTGAATTGGAGAATCAAAGAAGATAAGCTTTGCTCGGAATATTGCTTTTTGTTTAGTTTTGCATTTACTTGTAGGAACCAATGTCCGGACTGTCAAATAACAAAAACTACAACAACAACCTTTATTAGCATATAAGCACAATACAATGCTTTTTTGCCACAAAACAGAAAGTTGCGCAATAATATAGGAACGAATGTCCGGGCTGTCAAAATAATATTGTCCGGTTTGTTAAATACAATATTTGAGCGAATGTACGCCTTGTCAAAATTAGCGTAGGAACGATTGTCCGTGTGAACGAATGTCCGGATACCGTACGGAACAACATAATTAAAACAAGCATTTTCGTTTAACCACAACGGGGTTTAACATTTTGATATAAAATGCTATACATTTTCACTCATAATCTCTTATAAAGAAATTTCATTATACATGTTTAGACAGTTCAATTTCCACCACGTCCGTTTGTTTCACTTGTATATAATAATTCTTCAAAATTGTCATTCACTCTTAAATACATTTTATTTAATGTAAAAGAAAATTAACATACAATTTAAATAGTGTCATGTACTTCGCGTTTATAGTGCTTTGTCTTATGGTTGATTCAACACCGCTTACACGTTCGACAGTTCATGAAAAATAGCGCACACCAACACACCAATACCTTTGAGAATTATAATCATATAATACTATTTATTTTATTTTGCGGCTTTTATATATCTTTGTTTTGAGCAATTATCGATGTTAGGTCTTCAGACCACCTTTACTCTGATGTGTTAAAGATCAACGGATCCGATTTAAAAATCCTGAAATACACCAATATTATGGAAGATTATAACGTTTAAATGCATTTCCATATCATAATTCGATTAAAACCATCGTATTCAGCGAGTATACAGCCGATAACTATGCCGATTTTTCGCACTTCGTGATCGAGTCGACATTTTTGTTTAAACCGGAAGTGACGTATGAGTTAACCACTTGATACGAGTCCATAACAAAGGAAACGGTATCAGCTTTTGTCTTTTTAAAGTTCGTCATATAACGTGTTTTTATTTTTCGCAGTACACACACACAGGACATCGCATCTTGACTGTTTAAGTATTTAATTATAATTTAATCAGACAAATATAAATGACACATTGAAAAGATATAATTATTCCCTGAAACTGATCGACGTTCGAATGCCAGTCCAAATTTACTACCCGTTCAAGTTCAACACTTCAACAACGTACTAGTTGAAATAAATAATGTTGATTTGAAATAAATAATTCTTACGTAAATGGTCGCGTCATTTAATACTAAATGACCGAGAATAGATGTTTTATTTCTTTTGCTAGTATCCTGGCATGGCCATTTTGTTGAAACCCGATGTGTTCCCTGCACACGATTTTTATTTATGGTAAATTGATCTCATTTATGTCGACATTCACTTCAAAGTTTGAATGATCTCATTTCTGTTGCTTTTTTATAAATATTTTTTAATAATTAGTCTTGATTTTATATAAATATGACGCAATTGAATTTTTCTAAACTCTCCACAAGCGAGGTGACTTAATATTATTAATGAGAAATAGCATGTCAAATTTTTACTCTCGATGTTTTTAAAATGGAGAAAACATTCCAACACAAGAATATATATGTAGCATACAAGTTTATTGCAACATCTAAAAATATAAATTAGTTACCACAGACACAACAACAGAACAACTTGTAACCTGACGACAAGTTTTAGAAAACTGGACGGAATAAGTAAATGAGCTTTACTAGCACAATGTTGCAATACAACTTGTCATGGAGTCAAATTAAGTACCTTTAACAAAATGACTTTTAAAACATCTTTTACAGACCAATACTAACACACAAAAAACACTACATGGTCCCAACATTTAAAAATAAAGGTGTTGACATTAACATTTTTATACTAACAGTATACCACACAATGGGAAAAGTATTATTACAGCATATTTGTCAAAATAATACATTCACATTTTTCAAAAAAATCATTGTAGTTGCTATGTTAATTTGAAACAATACGTGATCAGTGCTTCAGCTAGGTTCTAATTTGTCAAAAGAACACATTCGTATACATTATCATATAAAACTTAGGGCATATCATGTTTTCACGTCGAGTCTGCACAGTCTTATCAGGGACACAGGCTAATATGGGACGAGATATTTTGCGCACGCTTTGCCCTATCTTTCCAGCGCGAGGATTTTTTTAATTAAGTACAAACATATATGGCACAGGCTAATCTGGGATGACACCTTACGCACGTACACTAAACCCAGCTGGAGCAATACATGACAAATGGCATGCCAAGTTGTTTCCAATTACTGTAATTAATTAAACCTAGAGCGGTGCAACTGCACTGCTTCATTTTTTAAAATTTTCTTCGCAGATGATGCTAATGGTGGTGGAGAGAACAGAATGGAAGAAGATGCCTGCTTAGCAATCCGGGTGCTCTTGAACTGTTGTTTTAATTGCAGCAATTCAACCATGAGCTCTGTGACATAATCTGAAAAAAGCATCAACAATTTATTTTTTACTACTTGGTTAAACTATGCACATTGAACAAATAAATAAAAATACACATATTATGCATACAAAACAACAACAACAGTCAACTTGGTCAGTTTCACTGTTAGGTTTTTGCATATTATATATTAAAATGCCAATTTTTTATTTTGCTTAGAAGGACCATTACCATAATTGCAGGCCTCTTTAACAGGTTTCACGACATGGTGTCCCGCCTTGTACTTTGGATACGAAATCCTGTAGCGCTTTTCGCCGTTCTTCGTCTCTGCATGTTTCCTGTGCGCATTAGAAACGGAATGCAGGGCTGCCAGATGCAATCTGGATTACAAAAATAGCCTTTAATCACAAATTATATCAACAATTACTATTTCATATAACAACAAGGCTTGTCACCATAGGATGACATATGCCCCCTTTTTCCAAATTTGTCTAAACCTAAACGCAAAGTGTTTTTCCACATTTTTCGAAACCTTAACGCAAAGTGTGACGGAATTTCAGACAGACAGACAGTGCGATCACTATATGCCCAACTTCACGGGCATAAAAAGGAACTAAAATAATTTTCACAACTAATGCATATTTATTATGGACATATGCCAGTATTTATGCAAGTATCTGTTTTAATTATAATTTGTCAAACTTAATAAATACAATATATAAAAAAATATCCCAATTAAAATAATACAGTGTTTAAATTAAAAGAAAGCATAAAGACAAGAGACAAGAATAAAATTGTAGATTGTTGTTCTAAATTAAAATGTTATTTATATTTTTTGCAATTTATTTCCTATCTATTTATTAATACTGTTCTATCTACTAGTGCAGTATGTGTATATTCAGTTGTTATGATTACTGCAGTCTGATAATCTGCTTGTTTTATTACTGTCTGTGCCAAATACAATTGATAACAGTAGATCACTGATAACAATACTTGACTTTACAGAAACAAAGAGGACCATCTATTTTATGACACCAGCTTGATTTATGGCAGCTGTAGGGTGGTAATACACCACATTCTGCCAACTTGGTGCCTTGTTGGCATGGTGATTTGCACAAGTTCAGCTAGTTAAGTGACCAACTTATTTTGTACAGAAACCACCTAATTGAATCAACTTTATAAATAAAATATAAAATTGATAACCCGAACAAAGCTTATTTAATTTTACACATACATTATATGTATTATAATGCTGTCATTTATTTTCTGCAAGATTTGTAACACAAAATTGTAAAATAAAGTAAACTTTGTATTCATAATAGTAAAACTAAATGTTTTTCTTTTTTCCACTTATTCGTATTTGTATAAAGATGATTTTTTTTAAATATTCACTTATTGTACTAGATAGTATGTCGTTGAATTATTAATATGGTTGTTATAATTTTTATTTAAGAAGTATTTATCAATTTATTGACTTAACACATACTGTAATAATGTTATAACCGTCCCGAATGTAAAACATTTCAGTCAACTGCTCTATAATGATCGATATTCTCAACCATTCGCATAACATAGGAAAAGAAAGTTGTCACGTTCCGCCTCGTTCTGAGATTCGACTCGCCACGTGGTATCTAATAATAGCAACAGTGTTCGTATTGTGAAACTGGTCTATTGCCGCTTAAAAGACTAATGTCCAATATTTGCCTCAAATGTGTTCATATCATTATGTTTCAAATGTAAAGGACATGATTTATCAGTGAAGTTTGTGTTCAAAATATGATTACACTGCAGGGGTACCCGAGACGGACGATGCAATAAAGCCATTCATGGCGCGATTCAAGGATTGGGGCGAAAGAGAGTGTCACGGCAAACACGTTCGTCTAATCTGCGTCATAGGCACAGGCGATCTGCCAGATCTGGCTAGGAGCAAGAAGCTCTTCGTGAACAAATTCCACCAGAACTTCCATCATTTTGGTTACGATTGTCTTGAGGAGCTCATCGCAAACCGCACCCGAGATATTTACCTCGGCGATCTCGCGTTTGATTCCAGATATTACGGGACTTTGGGCTTTGTCAAGAACAAAATATAATGCAACATGGAAAGCATATTAGTTTGCGTTTAGTTGTATGCGTAAATTTGTAATAATAATCATGTAAATGTGCAATAAAATAATTGTTTATATATATTATATTTACATTGGTTGGAACGCTTAAAAACAATGAATCGTGGATACTATGTAAGAAATGTTAAAAAAGGATATTGATTATAAAAAAAAATATTTTGTTTTTTCATCAAGTTCAATAGGTAAGGAAATATGATGTGGTATTTACATATTGCATTTTGTTAAAGCGTTGTAAAATATTTTTGTTAGATAAGCCGTATTGTGAAACCAAATTTACAATGATATCTTTTCTTCACATCATGCTTAACGCATTTAAACTTAGTGGACTCTCCCTTCTTTCTAAATAGGATCAGTTGAAGTCGTGTAAAAGCCGGATCAGCTAATTGAGCGTACAATTTAAATATAAAAATGGATTGTTTTGCAGATTTTAGGAAAATGTGGTATGATCAACAGAAACTCAGGTTACTGTCCCATTGTTTGGAATATATCAGTCTCGGCAAGCCTCGCCGTTATATTATTCTTATCCTCGCCTGATATGTTACAAAACGATGGGACAGTAACCTGTTATTATCTATATATGCAAAACAATCCATTTTTTATATTTCAAATGTAAGGATCCCCGCTGATTTTGCTGATCCGGCTTTTACACGTTGACATACATGTAGCAACGGCGCTCGAAAAGACGACACGAATAATCGCTTTTTTTTAACATCGAATAAAAAAGTTGTTTGCACTACGAATTGGAAGAGTACACCCGCTTTAATTATAAACGTATTGAATTGGAGATCAGGAATGGACTGCAAAGACAAACGTGATCGAAGAATATACTTCAACAAATAGTTTGGAGACGCCAATTTGTAGTTTTAGTGTTGTAGCTCGTACAAGCACGTTATAAATGGCCAATTACGGGTTTAAAGACAACAAGACCATGCTACTCAGAAAACGTTCATTACCAAAACTCTTAGTCGTACAAAACACCACAGGTTACATTCAACTATTCATTTACACACAACACTACATTCCTCCCCACCTTTAAAGAAAAACTGCATAAAGTTAAATTAAACAAATTACTGAGCAACATTTTAAAAGAATAAGTAATCAAAGTAATTTGTTTCAATGTCCATGTAAATAAAACACAAAACTTCACAGTCCTTATAGATTAATCAAATCTCCACTCTCATAATAACTCTGATAAAAGTTTCTTTACTTAAACATATCAAGGAAATCTAAAGTTTCACACAATTGTTCAAAGCATAAGTATTTATGTGGGAGGTAAGTCATAATGGTAATAATAAACAACTCACATTCAACATACACTCATGGTTCAGGCATATAATCAAAGATTACTTGACTAGACAATAAACATTAGCAGCCATATGCTTAATGGGAAATCCTTTTGATACTTTGTTTAATTATTATACAACAATATAATGTTATTAACTTAATCCTAATGTCTTAAGTTTAATAGCTTGTCATTGCCTATAAATGATCATGGCGTAAAATGATTATTATTTTACATTGATAAAACAATCATTTAACAATGTTAACAATTTAAACAAAAATTAAACTTATATCAAAACTTCCAATGATTTTTCAAATACCATGATCTTGAATAAAACAGACACTGCTAACCTATGTCAGTTCAAAATCACAGAGTCTCTTAGGCATTCCCGCTGCTCTAGGTGGATTTCTGCGCAAGGGAACAGGAGTCATTGTAGGAGACAAATCAGATTGACTCGAACCAAGGTCAGGTAACTGAGGGACTGGACATTCAACAATGCTTTCAGGTTCACCCTCAGGATCAGTATCAGGAATACTAGCATTAACAGGTCTGAAATGTGAGGAATTGCGAGTAATGGTATGACCATTCCTATCAGCGATAACCATGCTTCCACGTCTCTCTTTGACTGTGTAAGGGTCAGGGTTATATGGAGGTGTAAGTTTGTCAACCTTACGCTGTTTGACGAGCACCTGGTCACCTGCTATCAATGTACACGGACTTGTGTGACGTCTGCTGTCTGCATACTGTTTCATCTTTTGCTTACTGTTTGCACCATTTATCGCCAAACGAGTAGAGACAGAAACAGGATAGACAGGCTTTGAGATTTCAGGTAGTCCCATACTCATCTTTCTCCCAACAAGGGCTTCAAAGGGGGATATCTGAGTGGATGTATGGGGAGTTGCTCTATAGTGCATGAGAAAATCATGAAGTTCATCTCTCCAATCACGGTTCGCAGCAACTGCAGCCCTAACAAACTTGTTAAGTGTGGCCATAAACCTTTCTACAGTTCCGTTGGCCTCAGGCCAAAGAGGAGTAATTCTTCGGTGTTTGAACCCACAGGTAGAAGCAAACTCTCCAAATTCCTGTCCCTGAAATGGAGGACCATTGTCTGACTTCAGGACAGAGGGAAATCCTTGTCGAGCAAAGATAGACTTCAATCTAGGTACAACAACTCTGGCAGCTGTCGAATAAACAATCTCCACTTCTGGGAACCGGCTGTGTTCATCCATTACAACAAGCAAGTATTGGCCAGATGGGAAAGGACCTGCAAAGTCAACAGCAACTTCTTCCCATGGCTTAGAAGGAAGCTTTGTAGGACAGATAGGTTCTCGTTTGTTTGGACCGGGATATGAAGCCTGACATGGGATACAAGATCTAACCGCATCCTCAACCATCTTATCAATGCCGGGGAACCACACCTTCTCCCTAACTAGTTGCTTTGTCTTAACCATGCCTTGGTGGGTATGGTGAGCAATTTCGACAACATGCTGCTGCAAGGAAGTGGGAACAACAATGCGGTGGTCACGCAAAATAACACCATCTACTATCGAAAACTCATCTCGAAACCTGACAAAGGACGTACAATCGGAGTGAGACCAGTTGCCGGACTGAATGGCTGTCATAACTTTCTGCAGTGTAGCATCCTCTCTGGTTGCGGTTTGAATCTCCTGTAAGGACATAGCTTTCGGTACTGCCTTCTGGACAATGAAAGCAACATGAGCCTCAGCTGCATTATCACGTTTTGGCTTCGTGAATGGGTGCCTGCTCATATAGTCAGCAGGATTCAGGTCATCTTTACCTGGACGATACTCGAGTGTGAACTGATACGGCATCAACCGAAGACGCCATCTCTCAATGCGCGCAGAAGCAGGTTTTCGACTGTTCACAAGACCTAGAAGGGGTTTGTGATCTGTGATCACCTTGAATTCAGAAGCAAAGAGATACAGATGGAAGTGCTCAACACCATAAACAACAGCTAACATCTCACGATCTGTTTGTGAATATCGCTGTTCCACGTCTGTGAGTGCACGGCTTCCGTAACATATAACTCTACCTTCCTGAGTGAGAATCGCTCCGACTCCAACAGGGGATGCATCAACAAGAACCTCAGTTGACTTGTTCTGGTCAAAGTAAGCCATCACCTTAGTACTAGACAGAGCAGATCGCAAACTATCAAAAGCATTTTGGGCATCACTTGACCAATCCCAAGGAACATCTTGCCTAGTGAGACGTCTGAGTGGCTCAGTCATGGTTGCATAGTGAGGTATGTATCGAGAAACATACTGCGTCATGCCAAGGAAAGATCTTACTTCAGCTGGGTTTTGAGGAGCTGAGTGACCTACAATAGCCTTAATTTTTTCTGGATCAGCCGAAACACCTGTATCGCTGAAAACATGGCCAAAGAAAGAGATTTTGTTTACAGAAAAGACACATTTATCTCTGTTGAGTTTGGCACCACATCTGTTCAGTCGCTCCAATGTAAGGCTAAGTGCTCGATCATGATCTGACTGAGATTTACCATGAATAATGATGTCGTCTGCCAAGTTCTTTGCACCAGGGATGTCAGCAAGGAGGTCTGCAACCGTCTTCTGGAAAATTTCAGATGCAGCATTCACACCAAACAATAGACGTTTGTAGCGCCGTAAACCAACATGAGTGACAAAAGTAGTGATGTACCTGCTGGACTCATCAAGATCAAGTTGGTGATATGCGTTGGACAGATCAAGTTTGCTGAATACTGTAGAACTATTCAAATCTGACATAAGTTCTTCCACAGTTGGCATAGGGTGTTTCTCACTAGAGATAGCCTTGTTAGCCTCACGCATGTCAATGCAAACACGAACACCTTTTGACTTTTTGGGGACAACTACAACGGGGCTTACCCAGGGTGTGGGACCTGAAATAGGCTCAATAACATCAAGGTCTTCAAGACGCTTGAGTTCAGCCTCAACATCTTTGCGTACATGGAATGGAATTCGCCTATGACGCTGTGTCACTGGGGGAACATCATGATCAATGTGCAGTTTCACAGAGATGCCCTCTATCTTGCCCATCTTGCCATCAAACAGAGAAGGGTACTGATCTGGAATAGAACTTGAAGCTGCAAACGAAGAAAATGCAAACTGAACAATATCCAGAGCTTGAGCAGTTTTGGCCCCAAGGAGACAGCTGGACTGCCTAGAGTCAGTGTCACCTACAACATACATGTCAGCAGTAACTGTTTTACCCTTATAATTGATGGTTGTTCTAAAATAACCCTTAACATCTAAAGGTTGAGATGCACCGTATGCAAAAATCAATGGTACAGGCTGTTGAAGAGAAGGTTTGCTGCCCATGTTATTGTAAATATTTTCATTCATTATATTTACACTAGAACCAGTATCAATCAAAAATTTAACATCACTGTTAAAAATATTAACACAAACAGAGGGTATGCTAGAATTTGTACAACAAAGGTTAAATACAGATTCATCACTAGAACTATTTTGTGTAGCTTCTGAAGTACTGGCTTCTGTATAGTTCACATGTTGTAATCTTGATCTGCAAACTGTTTGAAAATGATTTAATTTGCCACAATGATGACACTTCTTCCCAAATGCCGGACACTTCCGGTCTACATGTTTGCCACCACAGTTACGACAGTCAGTGCCAGTTCTTGATGCCTGGGATGGGTTGTTGTAGGAACCACGACCTCGTGAAGATACACTACGACCACTCGAAGACACACCACGACCACGCGAAGACACACCACGACCACGCGAAGATACACCCCGACCACGCGAACCACCAGGGATAGTGTGGATAGCGTTAGCGTTAGCTGCTTGCCGTCCCTCCATGTCAGACGCTCTAACCTCGGAAACCTCCAATGCGCGAGCCTCTTCAATAAGTCTGTCAAGAGTAAAGTTATCTCGCAGAGCTCGACGTCTGATGCGTGTAGACGTGCATCCTTGTATAACTTGGTTAAGGATCTCAGTGTCCTTGTTGTGAAATTCACATGTCGCTGCAAGGGTTCTTAACCTTGTGTAAAAGGTGTCGATCGACTCACCAGATTCTTGTTTCGACTGCCTAAACTTATAGATTTCGTAGGTAAGATTCTGTTTCGGAGTGAAATAGTTTTTGAATGAGGAACACAATTTTCCATATTCGTCAGGGGTTTCTATGTTATCACCGTTTTCATTCTGTACAGTTTTAGTAGAACCTACCCCTTTTTGTTCATCAGTGAACGAGTCATATATGTCGAAACACTCTTCGCCACAGTAATGCAGAAGGAGAGCCTTTTTGCGCTTGTCAATATCAATGTCCAGTGCACAGATTAAATTGTCTAATTTTTCCGTCCACTTACGCCACCGTACGCCGGCTGAATTTGACGAAGAATTTGACGTGTCGCCGCTGTCATGGATGTTGAACGAAGGAAATGGAGGAAGGTTGGCCATCCTCGTCGCCAGTTTAGTGTTGTAGCTCGTACAAGCACGTTATAAATGGCCAATTACGGGTTTAAAGACAACAAGACCATGCTACTCAGAAAACGTTCATTACCAAAACTCTTAGTCGTACAAAACACCACAGGTTACATTCAACTATTCATTTACACACAACACTACAGTAGTGTGTCAAAGTCCTTCCACTTACAACTTTGAAACTTCATATGTAGATACACCTTGATGAGTTCTACACGCCACGCCCATTTTTGGGTCACAAGGTCAAAGGTCACTGTGACCTTAAAAAAAATTCTGACAAGCTTTCGCAGCCGAGCGTGGCACCCGTTATGCGGTGCTCTTGTTAAATGTTTGTCATAAAAAACTGTTTTGTTCAGTAATGTTTTCAAAAACCTTACTCCTTTTTAAAATTGTGTTCTCGGAAGCCTTACCGCGAAACTGCGACGAAATAAAGAATGCATCCCCAAAAGCCGCTGACGGCCAGTATGACATGGATCCAGACGGTACTGGCGGTTTAAAGATAATTTGAGCGATGTTTTTATGATAGTCTTCGTATTAATATATTGTGTTTCCTTGTATACGGTAACATGTTTCCTTGTACACGGAACTATTTTCATTGTCTACAGAAAACTATATCTCATGATAAGGCAATCGGATGTTGAAGATATATGTTTGTTTGATATGAACATGGTCCGCCATGATCGGTCTCTTCAACATTTTTTGACAAAAACCTTTTTTTAACTGAATATCTGGATGACCAGACACAGTACTGAATCGCTGGATCCTCTATGCTTAAAACATGCATTTTAAAACGCATTTTTCATTAGTTTTCGTTCTAAAAAATACAAGCGTACATAATATATGTTTAGCATTCATGTAGTTGGATTCCACCGTAATGCAAACACATACATCATCAATAACAATTGGTGCCGTTTAGTTAGTGGATTGGAAAGATGTTTGTTTAGTTTTGACGAATGTTCATTGGTGACAGCTGCGAACATTTACCATTCAGTTTCACATTTTGAGTTGGCGTAAAATCTTCTGCAGGTGACAGTATTTGCCCGTGTTTACATGAATGTCACTCGTTCTCGACAATATGTATTTCCATGACTCGTGAAGTGCACGAATGGCAGCTGGCGTGTAGATTTTCGTTTTATGGTTGCTTAATATTGTACATCAATGGTGTTATTTGATATATGTTCTCAATTCTCAGCACTTCCGATAAATGATAAAATGGACAACCTGCTACCTAATGTTGGATGATACACGATAAACTCGCGCGTTCGTTTACATTTATCACACAATACGCGACCTCTGAACAAATAAGTGGGCACGCACTGGGTGATCAAAGAGAGACCATATGTTACCAACAGAGGGCGAAGGATGTTCATTATCCATTATAACAAAATTTACATTGCGAATATCAGGTACTGACCAGCGAATTAACGATTCCCGATTTGAGAGGTATATTTGTGTACGGAACAATAATATGATAATTAATATGTATTAGGTCGCTCTCTTTGAGACAGCAATAACGAGCTGTTTGCATGCTTTATATTGAATCTGCAACCGTTTGTTACATACGAATTTAGTTTCATATTACACATGTATATTATGCGACAAACGGATCATGTAGAATCATAGCGTTTTATATTTCGGTTGTTTTGGGCATTGTTTTTGTATTCAAATTTAGGACGCCTTTGACTTTTAATTAAATCAAAGCGCTGAAGGCACTTCATTTATTCGAAGTTGAATACCATTAGGCTCAAGTTAGTTTTCAAACCAAATTATTGCTTTCCTTTCAGATTTAAACCGATAGAACACAAAATATTCGAGTTTATTGAGAACGTGACTAAGATCAAATGACGAAAATGTGTTCACTGTTAATCATCGAGATAACTTAGAGTAAAAATATCATCAACATGCCCCTTTTGAAGCTTGCTGAAGGTATTGCAAATATGATAACACTCGTATACGGTGCGATTACATACTTCTTTCGAAGTTGGACCACGTGGTTATGACGTATCAAATCGCACATGTTTTGCATACGTTAATTCTATCCTCTATTTGGCGAAAAAGTTGTTTTTGCTTTCATTTCCCGGTAAGTGCTTTGTAAGCGACGGACATAAAACTCGTTAAAATACAATGTTCTAAACACCTAACCCAACAACAATCTGTACTCACTTCAATCGGAACTTCATTTTGTACGAGAATGATTGTCAAATTTGAAAATAAAATTTCTCATAAAGAATATTAAATATACACAACAGTTAACACTTAAACATCGACTCTGTAATTTGATAAATTGATGTATTTTCTCGCTTAAGCAAAAAGATTATGTTTGATTAAATTTGTTGTTCGCAAACGAGCAACAAAAAAATCAACTTTAAAACCATGTTATTTTATGCTGAAAATTTGATTAGGAAAATTGTAATGTGTTACACAGCAAATCCTGTGTTTGAGGAATTGAAATTAACATGAGCGTGTTTTATTCGTTTGTTTAAATAGTTGAGAATTAGCATACAGTTATCATTTGTCTTGACTTTCTGTGCAACACTTGCGAGTGCATTTACTATATCGATACTTAAGATTTATTTCCCATTGATGACGTCATTTAACTTCCGAAGTGCAGGCTGTGGTGATTTTTAAAAAATAAACGTTTTTATGATTAATAACTTTAAACTAGAATAAAATATGTAATCTTGGTATCAAATTGCTTGTTTTGTTGAACCTGATTCATGTTGATAGAAATTTTTGACTTTATTGCAAATCCCACGTTACTCCAAACATGGACTGATATAAAAACTTTCTGTTGACCATGATATAAAAAAATATATCAGGCAACGTTATATCATACATATATCAATACGGTGTTATGATAATTACAGATCTCGGGATAAGTCGATAAATTCGAATAACTTTTAAGGTTATCATGCTCATTCTCATGCCCAAGAAACACTTTTAAAACTGTTTGAAAAATATTATGTTTACATACTACACACCAGACATTACACATAAGTGTAAAAATTACATATTTATTTGGGTCAAATGTGATAACAATGACATTAAACTTTAATTTGACATCCGTCTTTTATCGTAATGCACGGTTCTCACATAATAGACACCATAGATATCAATCGATACTACCACTGATTAATTAATAATTATTTGTGCAATTTTATAGGAAAATTGAGCACTGCCGGCATGTTATTTAAAACGTTGGATTTGGGAATCATAATTTTCCAGAAACACGTGTTTTAAATTACATTTTAGTTTGAATTATATTATATATGTATTGCTCAATACGATAAATCCCACCTTTGATTTCAGGTCACACAAGTGAACATTTCAAGTCCTCATTCAAATCGCTCAGATCCCATTTTTATTGAGGCGAATAAACTACGAATTGAAATCTTAAACGCCGAACACGCGAACAGGGTCAGCCAGTGCAGATACTAGCTGACAAGCTGGTTCACTTTCCCGTACTGATAATGGTGCCATAGGAAATATATATAAATATAATATATCCCGATTAAATTTCCTTTTCCAATTGATAATTCCTTATCGACACAATAATACTAACCGCATACTTACTTACTAAGTCCTCTTCGCGCCTATTGGCGCATAAGGCCTCCACCAAAGCTCGTCAATGTACCCGGTCCTTGGCCCATGTCCGCACATGGCCCCAGCTCCAATTTTCCTTCCTCATCTCCTTTTCAACGTCATGTCTCTTTTGGTCGACCGCTTTGTCTACGTCCAATTGGTGTCCATCGCATTGCAACCTTAGAAATGGCTGTTTCCTCCATCCTTCGAACATGACCAATCCAGCGCCATCTTTTGCGCTTAATCTGTGTTGATATTGAGGATGTTGCTGTTTTGCGGTGGAGTTCAGTATTGGATATAGTGTTTGGCAAGAAAATTTAGAGAATCCGCCTGAGACACCTTCTTTGAAAGACATCAAGCTTGAGGCAAATAAGCTTTGTGACTTTCCAAGATTTTGAACCATACAGCAGGACCGAAAGTACATTAGCCTTGAAAATCCTGATCTTGGTGGTATAATTTAGCAGGAGGACTTCCAAATGTTCTGTAATGCCGCATAAGCAACTCTGGCATTGGATAATCTGTAATTGACATCTTTTGAATTTCCGTCACTTCTGATTTTACTCCCAATATACAAAAACTCATCTACTTCTTCAATAGCTCAATTGTTGATGGTTACTGGCTGCTCTGTTTTGGCGTTTATTCTCATCTCTTGTTTTGTTTACTTTGATATTGAGACCAATCTGCTTCCGAAGAGAATCTAGCTTGTCCGTCTTTGTTTGGATGTCTTGGTTGCGTTGGGCGAGAAGCGCGATGTCGTCAGCGAAATCAGGGTCTTCCAGTGTTTCTGTGAACGTCCACTGGAGTCCCTTGACTGCATCCTTAATGGTTTCTTTCATCAGCCAGTCGATGCACAACGAAAATAGTAGAGGGACAGTGCACACCCCTGCTTCACGCCTGTCCTTATCTCAAGGTTCTCTGTGAGAGTTTTTTCGCAGATTACTTTAACACTGAAATCTGAATAAAGCATTTTGATGAAAGAGTTAATTTTGCCTGGGATTCCATAATGGGGTAAAATCCTCGATAATGCTGGCCTGTTCGCGCTGTCGAATGCTTTCTGGAAGTCAATAAAATTCACATAGACGGTTGCGTCCCATTCGTGACTTTGCTCTATGATTTGTCTAAGTGTAAAAATCTGATCTGAACATGACTCACCCTTCCTGAAACCGGCTTGGTTTTTCCGCAGCAGTTTATATACAAAAGCTGAAATTCTGTCAAGCACAATTCTGCTAAAGATCTTACTAGTCATTGACAGCAGCATTATACCTCTCCAATTGTTGCAGTCTGTAAGGTCACCCTTTTTCGGCAGTTTAACTATTAGTCCCACCTTCCAATCCTCAGGTACTGTTTCTGAGATCCATACTATCCGTAGTATACTAGCAAGTACTGTAGGAGTTATCTGTTCCTCCGCTTTATGCAAATAGTCTTGTATCCTGTCTATACCTGGAGCTTTTCCATTCTTTAACTTCTTGATGGCCTGTCTTATCTCTTGTATAGTTGGTGGCTCTGTATCGATGTTAAGTGGGATTTCTGCAGGAGCAATAACTGCTTCAGTGGATGGATCAGCACTGTTGAGTACTCTCTCAAAGTGTTCTTTCCAACAACTCACCTTTTTAACGTCAGTGGAAACAATTTCCCCTTGCAAATTCTTCACTGGAACTTCTGTAGAAGGTAATCCTCCTGTCAATATCATTGTGCCCATATCTTGCCGTGCAGCTGCATCTTCGGCTTCAGTTACCAGATTGTCAATGAATTTCCTCTTGTCTGCTTTAGCATGTGTCTAAATGTCTCTGTCCAAGGTTGCATAAATGTCTTTCAGCTGCTGTTTTATCCGCTCCGACTATGTCTGCAACAACTTCTTCCTCACCTCCTTCCGTTCGACAATCTTGCTCCATGTCTGCTGGGATATCTATTGTTCTTTCTTCCTTCGTACTGTGCCAATAATCCTCAGTCCAGCTTCAAGATTCTCCTGGTTGAATGAACTAACATTCATTTCCTGCTGGTCATTAAATAGCCAAAACCTGTTCTTTAGCTCAATCTTGAAATTTCTCTTGACCATTGGATCTTTGAGTTTTCATATATCTCTTACATCTTGCAAACTGCCACTCCATCTTTTGTTGATGATGATATGGTCAATCTGGTTATCGGTTTGTCCATCTGGTGATTTTCATGTTACCTTATGAATCTTCTTGTGTGGAAAAATTGTGCCCCCAATAACCATGTTGTTTTCTTCGCATAACTCTACCAATCTCTCACCATTGCCATTCCTTATTCCGCATCCCTGTGTGCCCATTGTGGATTCCTTACCTGTATTGTCCTTTCCGACGTTCGCATTCAAATCTCCTAAGACAAGAAGGACATCATGTTTTTGTGTTGATTCAATGACTTCTTGTAATTGGTCGTAGAAGGCGTCTTTTTCTGTAGCTTCCGCAACCTCTGTTGGCGCATAGCAAACTATAATTGTGAGTTTAGCGTATGCAGAGTTGAATCTTGCTGACATGACACGTCTTTCGTTGATAGGCTTCCACTCTATCAGGCTTTTGTGTGCTTCTTGGTCCATAATCAGGGCTACTCCTTGATCCTGCTGGTCATCTGATCTTGCTGAGAAGGCTATGGTTTGTCCTGATGCAAACTGTCTCTTTCCAATTATATATTAATAAAGAAACCAAATATTTTAACCTTATCACAAATAGATTTATATTAACCTCTTTATTTTGCTGTTTTCACCTACGTTAAACAATTCTATGTCAATTCAGAAAGAAAATAAATACCTGACTGTTCAGTATAATACAAACATGGATAGCAATAAAATGAACTGTACATAAGCGTTGGCTTTCGTAATGTGTTACCATATTTCTTTCAACCAATACCTATTATTCTTTCTGATCAAGTGAATGGTGCCTTATTATAAGCTTAATATTCGTCTTAACAACTTTCTGTACGCAAGCTTTCATCAAAACATGATTTATATATCGATGAATGGGACTACTGAACATTGGAATGACATTTTCAGAGGCGTCCATTTGCACGTTTTTTTTATTGTATTCATAACTAAATATCTCTTTTCCACGTTTTATAAATCGTGGGAAACGATATAACTAACTAATTGGAAAGAAACAATAAATAGTGGAAACTAGTTATTGAGACATGGGGACGACTAAAGAAATGACTCGTTTGCGTTAACGATATTTAATTTCTAGTGTTAGAAAACTGGTATATTACTGTATTTTAATATATATTTTAGAAGCGATACGAAAATTAAATAACCCTTAATAAAGTATTCAGATTCTGGTTTCTTAAATCTGGAATTTTATCGACACAACAAAAAACACCACGGCATATATGCAATTAAGTTGATTTTTCCACATTCAAATACACTTTCACGCATTTAACTTAAAGCCTTTCTAACATGCTTTCTACAAGCTTCGTGACACTCTCTGTCGCCCCAATCATTCAATCGCGCGATGAACGGCTCAATCACTTCACCTATGTCTGGTGTCCCTGTAGTATAATCAGGAACCTTAAAGCTACTTAAAGTTTGAAACGTAAACAATATATATGTCAATGCAACGAAAGTCTGAGCTTTTCGGCATGAACTGGTCGATGTTCAGTCTGTATTCATAATGCAGCACATTACAGTGGTTACGTAGTATTCCGTTAACAACAACGTGAACTTACATGTGCAACCCAATAGGTTTTTGTTTGTCAAAACAAAAAATATAACTAGCTAGCAATACTAAAATAAGAGCACTGAACATCGTGATGAGGGTTATAATTTAACATTGCAAAGAATATTAGATTGGGCACCTGCTCCTGTCTGATCCAGTTTAGAAGGTCATTAGCTCGTCAATCGTGCAAATGAAAGTCAAGGAAGCCTCGATTGAAAGCCGTGCAAGGCCGCCTTGGAGGTGAAGGTGTTTATAAAGGGCGCAAAAGCAATCCCTTGCCACGTTTATTTTTTTAAATCAGATTGATTAATATTTAACAATATTTTGATCGAAGCATATGAGATGATTATCTACAAAGCTTAATTGACCTAAATTTCTAAGCAGTTTTTGCAAGAACTTCAAACAAAGCTTATAGCCTAGTACCAATAAAGACACACGCATATACTCGAGGTTTAATATATACTTAGAAGTACCGCGCGATACGAAAACTATATTCCATTCATGTCGAATTAGTAGTGAAGTACATGTTTACTAATGTGTGGGTTTGATAAAAGACGCTAGACTTAAACCGGCTCTTAAATAAAGAGAAACCCTTAAAAATTGTCGACATGTTTTATATGGGATTTGTAAGCAAATATGAATTACAGGTCAACCAACCTTGCAAGCCCGTGTTATATATCCTCCGTTCTGAGAAAACCACCAAACCCATCGGATGCACTTCGCCGCAATATTTATCCATTCAGGGAAAACATGCATGAATCTCCTGAGATTGACTTCATTTTAACCTTATGTATTATTTTAATGCATTAATGGTGGTTGGTTTGCCTAGTGTGTGAATTATTTCAATTGTAAACAATTACATGATTATTTGAATGAAATACATGAAATCACACTGATCTATTAATATGATTAATCAAACACCAAATCTATTTTATTTGGTAAATGATATTCGTTTACCAAACGCATAACTGATTAAGCATGTGTTTATGTGCTGTACGTGTTTCGTTCTTCGGGAACAAGTAATTCAAAATTCAATTCATACAATTACATATTTCTCTCAGCTCTTCAAATTATGAAGTCTTTACAAGTATTTCAAAGTTTAATTGTTTGGTTAAACCAATTGTTAAATATTTGAATATGTTGACATATTATATACATATAATGAGCAAATATATACACAAAAATACGCGTTAAGAAGCACACATATACATTAATAAATAAAGCTGCATGCATACGAGTCAAACATTATTATCCACATTTCACCATCGACATCGTTTCCAGCCACATATAATTTTGAAAGCCCGGATAAGAAACGAGGAGGGTTGTGCCCAGGGCCAGCACCCCAGCCACATTAAAAACCAACACGCTACAGAAACCAACACCAAAGAAAACAACAATACCGGACTAAGGATGGAAGCACGCCAGGAAACTGGACCTAGGTCGGATAATCACCCGATAGCAGATATCCTTGGACCAAAGTCATAACGGCGGGTGGGCTGCTGGAATGTTAGGACACTCTACCAGACCGGAAAGCTAGCCCAAGTGGTGAAGGAGATGAAGAGTTATGGAATCAGCTTGTTAGGAGTAAGTGAGGCGAGATGGACAGGCACTGGAAAGAGACAGTTTGCATCAGGACAAACCATAGCCTTCTCAGGAAGATCAGATGACCAGCATGATCAAGGAGTAGCCCTGATTATGGACCAAGAAGCACACAAAAGCCTGATGGAGTGGAAGCCTATCAACAAAAGACGTATCATGTCAGCAAGATTCAACTCTGCATACGCTAAACTCACAATTATAGTTTGCTATGCACCAACAGAGGTTGCGGAAGCTACAGAAAAAGACGCCTTCTACGACCAATTACAAGAAGTCATTGAATTAACACAAAAACATGATGTCCTTCTTGTCTTCGGAGATTTGAATGCGAAAGTCGGAAAGGACAATACAGGTAAGGAATCCACAATGGGCACACAGGGATGCGGAATAAGGAATGGCAATGGTGAGAGATTGGTAGAGTTATGCGAAGAAAACAACATGGTTATTGGGGGCACAATTTTTCCATATAAGAAGATCCATAATCCATAAGGTAACATGGAAATCACCAGATGGACAAACCGATAACCGGATTGACCATATCATCATCAACATAAGATGGAGTGGCAGTTTACAAGTAGTAAGAGATATATGAAAACTCAAAGATCCAATGGTCAAGAGAAATTTCAAGATTGAGCTGAAGAACAGGTTTAGGCTATTTAATGACCAGCAGGAAATGGATGTTCGTTCATTAAACCAGGAGATTCTTGAAGCTGGACTGAAGATTATTGGCACAGTACGATAGAAGACAGAACAATGGATATCCCAGCAGACATGGAGCAAGATTGACGAACGGAATGAGGTGAGGAAGAAGTTGTTGCAGACAAAGTCGGAGCGGATAAAACAGCAGCTGAAAGACATTTATGCAACCTTGGACAGAGACGTTAAGACACATTCTAAAGCAGACAAGAGGAAATTCATTGACAATCTGGCAACTGAAGCCGAAGATGCAGCTGCACGGCAAGAGCCGCAAGATATGGGCACGCTGTATAGGATCACAATGATATTGACAGGAGGATTAACTTCTACTGAAGTTCCAGTGAAGAATTTGCAAGGGGAAATTGTTTCCACTGACGTAGAAAAAGTGAGTTGTTGGGAAGAACACTTTGAGAGAGTACTCAACAGGGCGGATCCATCCACTGAAGCAGTTATTGCTCCTGTAGAAATCCCACTTGACATCAATACAGAGCCACCAACTATACAAGAGATCAGACAGGCCATCAAGAAGTTAAAGAATGGAAAAGCTCCAGCATAAAGCGGAGGAACAGACTAGTATACTACGGAAAGTATGGATCTCAGAAACAGTACCTGAGGATTGGAAGGTGGGACTAATAGTTAAACTGCCGAAAAAGGGTGACCTTACAGACTGCAACAATTGGAGAGATATAATGCTGTTGTCAATGACTAGTAAGATCTTTAGCAGAATGGTGCTTGACAGAATTTCAGCTTTTGTATACAAACTGCTGCGGAAAAACCAAGCCGGTTTCAGGAAGGGTGAGTCATGTTCAGATCAGATTTTCACACTTAGACAAATCATAGAGCAAAGTCACGAATGGGACGCAACCGTCTATGCGAATTTTATTGACTTCCAGAAAGCATTCGACAGCGCGAACAGGCCAGCATTATCGAGGATTTTAGCCCATTATGGAATCCCAGGCAAGATTATCTCGTTCATCAAAATGCTTTATTCAGATTTCAGTGTTAAAGTAATCTGCGAAATAACTCTCACAGAGAACCTTGAGATAAGGACAGGCGTGAAGCAGGGGTGTGTACTGTCCCCTCTACTATTTTCGTTGTGCATCGACGGGCTGATGAAAGAAACCACTAAGGATGCAGTCAAGGGACTCCAGTGGACGTTCACAGAAACACTGGAAGACCCTGATTTCGCTGACGACATCGCGCGTCTCGCCCAATGCAACCAAGACGGACAAGCTAGATTCTCTTGGGAAGCAGATTGGCCTCAATATAAAAGTAAACAAAACAAGCGATGAGAATAAACGCCAAAACAGAGCAACCAATAACCATCAACAATTGCGATATTGAAGAAGTAGATGAGTTTTTGTATATTGGGAGTAAAATCAGAAGTGACGGAAATTCAGAAGATGTCAATTACAGATTATCCAAAGCCAGAGGTGCTTATGCGGCATTACAGAACATCTGGAAGTCCTCCAAGCTAAATTATACCACCAAGATCAGGATTGTCAAGGCTAACGTACTTTCGGTCCTGCTGTATGGTTCAAAATCTTGGAAAGTCACAAAGCTTATTTGCCTCAAGCTTGATGTCTTTCAAAGAAGGTGTCTCAGGCGGATTCTCTAAATTTTTTGGCCAAACACTATATCCAATACTGAACTCCATCGCAAAACAGGTACATCCTCAATATCATCACAGATCAAGCGCAAAAGATGGCACTGGATTGGTCATGTTCAGAAGATGGAGGAAACAGCCATTTCTAAGGTTGCAATGCGATGGACACCAATTGGACGGAGACAAAAAGGTCGACCAAAAGAAACATGACGCCGGTCAGTTGAAAAGGAGATGAGGAAGGAAAATTGGAGCTGGGGCCAGGTGCGGACATGGGCAAAGGACCGGGTACATTGGCGAGCTTTGGTGGAGGCCTTATGCGCCAATAGGCGCGAAGAGGACTAAGTAAGTAAGTATGCGGTTAGTATTATTGTGTCGATAAGGAATTATCGATTGGAAAAGGAAATTAAATCGGGATGTATTGTATTTATATATATTTCCTATGGCATCATTATCAGTACGGGAAAGTGAACCAGCTTGTCAGCTAGTATCTGCACTGGCTGACCCTGTTCGCGTGTTCGGCGTTCAAGATTTCAAATCGTAGTTTATTCGCCTATATAAAAATGGTATCTGCGCGATTTGAATGAGGACTTGAAATGTTCACTTGTTTAACCTGAAATCAAAGGTGGGATTTATCGTATTGAGCAATACATATATAATATAATTTAAACTAAAATGTAATTTTAAACACGTGTTTCTGGAAAATTATGATTCCCAAATCCAACGTTTTAAATAACATGCCAACAGTGCTCAATTTTCCTATAAAATTGCACAAATAATTATTTTTTAATCAGTGGTAGTATCGATTGATACCTATGGTGTCTATAATGTGGGAACCGTGCATTACGATAAAAGACGGATGTCAAATTAAAGTTTAATGTCATTGTTATCTCATTTGACCCAAATAAATATGTAATTTTTACACTTATGTGTAATGTCTTGTGTGTAGTATGTAAACATAATATTTTTCAAACAGTTTAAAAAGTGCTTCTTGGGCATGAGAATGAGCATGATAACATTAAAAGTTATTCGAATTTATCGACTAATCCCGAGATCTGTAATTATCATAACACCGTATTGATATATGCCTGATATAACGTTGCCTGATATATTTTTTTATATCGTGGTCAACAGAAAGTTCTTATATCAGTCCATGTTTGGAGTTACGTGGGATTTGCAATAAAGTCAAAAATTTCTATCAACATGAATCAGGTTCAACAAAACAAGCAATTTGATACCAAGATTACATATTTTATTCTAGTTTAAAGTAATTAATCACAAAAACGTTTATTTTTTAAAAATCACCACAGCCTGCACTACAGAAGTTAAATGACGTCATCAATACGAAATAAATCTTAAGTATCGATATAGTAATTGCACTAGCAAGTGTTGCACAGAAAGTCAAGACAAATGATAACTGTATGCTAATTCTCAACTATTTAAACAAACGAATTAACACGCTCATGTTAATTTCAATACCTTAAATACAGGATTTGCTGTGTAACACATTACAATTTTCCTAATCAAATTTTCAGCATAAAACAGCATGGTTTTACAGTTGATTTTTTGTTGCTCGTTTGAGAACAACAAATGTAATCAAACATATTTTTTTTGCTTAAGCGAGAAAATACATCAAATTACAGAGTCGATGTTTAAGTGTTAACTGTTGTGTATATTTAACATTCTTTATGAGAAATTTTAGTTTCAAAGTTGACAATCATTCTCGAACAAAATGAAGTTCCGATTGAAGTGAGTACAGATTGTTGTTGGGTTAGGTGTTAAGAACATTGTATTTTAACGAGATTTATGTCCGTCGCTAACAAAGCACTTACCGGGAAATGAAAGCAAAAACAACTTTTTCGCCATAAAGAGGATAGAATTAACGTATGCAAAACATGTGCGATTTGATACGTCATAACCACGTGGTCCAACTTCGAAAGAAGTATGTAATCGCACCGTATACGAGTGTTATCATATTTGCAATACCTTCAGCAAGCTTCAAAAGGGGCATGTTGATGATATTTTTACTCTAAGTTATCTCGATGATTAACAGTGAACACTCAAATGAAAGAGATCTGCACGATGCCAACTTGTCTTTAACAGGAATGATGAGCTTTTTGCGTATTGGAGTTGTGCGGGTGATGAAGGTTTGCGAACCCCGTACTTCAATCGTTTTTCCCTCATTTTCTTAACTTATGGGAATTATCCCTTCGTGTGACTTTAACTGGTATTTTAGAAATCCAGTTTCGCTCTGAAGGATAAGTTCTCTCTATTTTAAAGTCTGGCACTTGTGGCCTTTAACACAATGCTCTACAATTTCAGTCTATTCCTCTGTTGTGTATGTAAGTGCTGCACAATAGAAGCACATGTATTTCGGCAGAGTCTTCTTATTCATGGCTCCACACCCTGTGAAATGACAAACATGAATATATTCGAAAGAATAAGTACTTTAAAAATATTACATGTAAACATTTCATGCACGCATTCCTTTTTTCAGAATCGCTTTTGTATCAATTTAATTCAACTGTCTTACCCTTAACTTTTAATTCAACCAATTAAGTGATTTAGGGTCAGGTGAATCGCACTACGAGCTAACGTTATCGTTGCGTAAAGGGAAGTGCTTCCTATTAGTAGAGCTCAATATAAAGGGAGTTTTCCAATCTCTTTTAAATTTTGTGGCTACGCATTAGTTTTTGGTTTCATGATTCTAACTAGCACCAATGACAAAGGATTTTATGAAGAGCAAGTGTGTATTTGCCGCTCTAAGACCCCTAGCTCCCCTTATCTAGAGTCCTGCTATAAGTTCAATTGAACACAGTCGTGTTGATCTACATGATCCGTTGTATTTTCAATTCTCATAATCTCAATTTACTACTTAAAAGCAAGTTGCTTATTTAGACAATTATTTTCGGTCGTCAATTAAAATATATTACTTCAGAAATAAGCATTTTAATATTATTTAAAATTTGCACTTATAATATTAATTATATGAATTAATTGTCATACGATTTTTGGAAAACGAACAACGTCATTGGTTATATTTCACATATGTGTGTAATAACGCGCTTGACAATGCAAATTGATTCATACTTCAAAATATTTGGTTAGAAAAGCCATTATATTCATTAATGCATTTCATGTAGAAGATAAAACTCGGTTATTAGAGTGCCCGATTTGTTGAAAGTCTCTGTTATCCGAAGTGCCCAATATCGGGAATCAAAGTATCCGCAACTTCATGAATACCACCTATTAAAACATGCTCTATCTTCGTTTATATTTCATTGAATACTATCAAAATTTCAGTTTTTGAAGCACAGTGATTACTCAACATGCTGGAATATCAAAAAACAATCTAACAATATTTCTAAGAAGTTTTATTTTGTTGAAATGTTTATTGTTCATCCAGTTTATGCTGTTTTTCGACTGATTTTTCTATTTTTTGGGGGAAAAATCTACCATTCTTCCGTGATTTTTTTCTTTCTAATAGAAAAGGATACACCATTTATAAACTCGACCATTCGCCTTTTCTAAAAAACTAATCTTTATGATATAACTTTAAAAAAAAACTGATGAACTTACCTCTCGCGCGTGGCTTTTGTTGTTATCTGGTATTGAAGTGCCATCTGTTATCAAAGTATCCGCATACCCAGCGTGAGGATACACCTCTGGCCTTTAAGGCCCGGTCACACCGCCAGAACTTTGCTGGAGCGTTCCTTGAACGGTATGAAGAGGGGCCGAATTTCGGTAACGCTCGTCACCGCGCACAAAATGGGAAAAAAATCGAAAACACGGGCGTTGCCAAAGCGGTGCACCGCTGAAGCCAGCGTTGGTTTAGCGTTGGTTTAACGGTAGCGAGCGGTAGCGAGCGTTGGTTTAGCGGTGACGCGAGCGTTGATAGAGCGGCGTTCTGCGCATGCGCGCGTCGGCTCGGCGGGAGTTTATAGTTGATATAGCGGCAAACCGCTTCTGACTACGGAACGTTGATAGACGTTCTGATAATTTTTGATAGAAGTCGATAGTTGAAGTTCATCATGCCACGTAGACAAAAGAAGTGGAAGGCTGGAGATGGAGAGGCAGCAGCCTCCAAGAATCTTGTGATACAGTCCATGTTAAGGCCTTCTCAGTATCCACTGTCTGACTCACACAACTCTGTCTCTCCTTCTTCTCTCTTCACCTTCTGTCAACAGCTTGTTGCAATCTGATGAGGTTCTGATTCTGCTGCTGGACTAGTGCACCAATCACAACAAGTCTCACAGCATCCATGGTAGAACACTTTTACTGTAACTGAGCAAATTGAAATGAGGTCTGCACTCAACGGTAGCTCGATTTAAAATGGGCTCCTGACTCATTTCTCCCCGTATTTATAGCCAAATTCTGGTCCCGCTCCAACACCTCAATACCAACGCCAAACCAAAGTTCATCACTGCAATGGATCGCTACTTCAACGCCCGACACCGTTCCAGCAATTCCGTGTCCGTTCGAAAAACGCTTACAACCGCTCCACCAAAGTTTGTGCAACGTTTAATCACCGCCCGGGAAAAGCTGGCAAAGCAGCGGTTGTCCAGCATTCAAGATTTCTGCGTTGGCCTTGCGGACCCAAACGTCCACGAACTTGCGTCTAGCGGTGCCAAACTTTGACTGGGCGTTGGTGGACCGGTGGTGAACTTTGTCGGAGCGGAAAATTGCCCGCTCCTCACCGCTCGAAATATTTTGTGCAGCTCAAAACTTTCTGAGCGGTAGGAGGAACCATCAGCGGTGACCGAGCGAATACGGCGTTGCCTTAACGGGGGCCAACTTCTGTTTAACGGTCGTGAACGGTAGCGAGCGGTGATGATTGTTTTTCACCGCTCCAGGAACGCTCAAGCAAAGTTTTGGCGGTGTGACCGGGCCTTAAGAGTTTAATTTACACCACTTGTACTTACAGGTACACATAACAACCAGTATCGGCATCTTATTGTCTAATCAGCCATCGGGTCCTTTGATAGGTTTTTATTGTTTGTTGAATTATCTTTGTAGTTCATCTTTAGTTTCAAGTGTTGCTTTTGATGAACATTGATAAATTCGCCTTGTATCGGCCTCGAGGAGATGGTCATTAATTCATGAATTTGATTATTTGTAAACACACGATAGTTGAAAGATTTATTAGATTTTTACGCATTTAATGTTTATTTAAAATTGTTATCGTAAGTTTGATAGTTATATTGAAAGCTTTATGACAAATTAGTTGTGAAGTATATATTTTGTAGAGTTATATTGGTTCTCCATAATCAAAAAGACACACAAGAAACGCGTTTTATTCGAGATCCGTACAGAATGCATAATCGAGAAAATAATGTGATTAAATGCAACATATCAGTGGTCAGTTTGTTCAGGTTATGTTTTTAACAGACAAATGCAAACAATTATTCAAACGTATTCAGTCTGCGTAACATACACATGAGAGTGATATACATGTATTACACGGTAAAATATTTTCTGACATGTAGTGCATATTCTTTTAGAGTTTGCAACATTTTTAGAACATATGCATTACCAGATCCAAATTAGAGATTTGCATGTATATACTGATGGTCAAATGTTAAAACTTTAATCTAGCAATCTCCGCCTGATAGTAATGCTGCATGGACAAATGGTACACTTCTTCTAAATCGCGACTACAGCAAAACAAATAGTATCTTCCGTTTCATGGTATATTACTTGAACGATAGAGACCCGTATGAATTCTTAATAATAAAAAGTCTCGAATCCCGAAGCGTGTAACACATTTCCTTAACAGGCAAAATGTTGTGTATGTTACGTGTATGTTAATGTTACGTGCATTGTCGCCATCGTACTATCGCATTGTCGCCATCGTACTATCGCACTATCGCATTGTCGCCCTCTGGATTTTAATCTCCACGATAGCACTAACGGTATTTCGTAGAATTCAAATGATGTATTTCACTTAAGTTTTTATGCATAAGTTGCTAACACGCAGACATAGCTTATGCAGTTCGGGTCAGTTTTGTCAAGATCAATCAATGACAATGTCACTTCTGTTTCCACTCGTAAACGTTGAATAGGTTAAGTGCGCTGACCATAGTGTAAAGGAACCGGACAGGCAGCTTGTGATTGCACAGTTATTTGATCTAAGTTAATTAGTAAAACGTTAAAAACATGGGTCCGTATTAATCATCCAAATTTAAAACTTTAGTCCACAAATACAGTTTATGTTAAAAATTGTTATGTTCCATAAACAATGGTATTGTCAGCCTACTGGTCATTAAGCTCAAATGATAATATTATTCGCCTTATAAACAATATGTTATGAGCTAAATCGGTATTCTCTATATGTTCAATTTGTATGTTTCTGGGATCGAATTAATTGTGTAATCTTTATTTTTGAGTCATATCATTTGTTGGTAAACACGAGCAATGGTATTCCGGCGTTTCGATGTGTCTTGTCGTTTTCCTCACAGGCAAGTAATTAAATGATCCGACAAGACATAGGAGGTAGGTTATACCATATTACATTTAAAACGTAAATGCAATCATTTAACAAAGTATGTACGCCTTGCATTAAAAAAAAATATGTGTCAAGACTGCTCGTCTCATATTGCATTTTATCACGGTCTAGTTCTTATATCCGATTTCCATTATGTCCGCGCGAATAATGAATTGAGGCATATATTGGGTTGCATTCTTCGTTATACGATGCAACAGATTGACAAACAAATCAAATGTCATATTTGAGCTAAATCCGATATGTTCAAAACAGATTGATTACGGGAACACTACTTTGTATTGTGCAAACATTGTCCTCAATATATTATCAGCTGTCGTCACCTCTGTATAGTTGACAGCTGTTTGTGTAAAACAAAGCCTACCATCTTACTGAAAAAAAACATGGAAAACAAATTTAACAATTGTTAACGTGTGGTTCCTACATAATCATAATTATACGACAATTACAGTGAATGAATGTTGGTTACTCTGTTTAGTAATAATGGGAGAACATTCCGAATAAGTCTGAATACCATTATAAATAATGATCGTTTTCAAATGTTTGTTTCAATTTGGTGATACATAATACTAAGCTACATATTTTGTACAATATTGTAATTATTAGTCGAACATATTTACAATTAAGGCCTATCATTTGATAATAGGCATGATTTTGAAGTGTCAAATGTCCGGTAGAGCATGTCTGCAAATTTGAAATTAATGTTTAAAAATGTATAATATCGGTCATATCGAAATTATGTTTTGGTAGGCTTAACGCTCTGTTTGGAACGATTTGGAACTGTTAATAGCTGTGGTACATGAAATAAACTTATTTGATAATGTTAAAAAAAACAGTTAAAATGTCAATACTTTATGCAATTATGCCTAATTATCATGCACATTTTAAATTTGCTAAGAATTATCTTTTGCTGCAGCCTTTCTAGTATGAATATACACTACATGTGTCTTCGTTCATCAAAATTATTTCTTAGTGTTACTGTCGCTCATATAATGTAAAATGGATAAAACAAGGATTTTAGACAAATTAAATAAAACAAGATTGGTTGTCCAACTATCAAAGGAAAAATACCAAATTATTCAAAGATTTTTAGAACAATATCTAGTTTAACAGTTTCGCATAGATTCAAACAAATACAAACGCCTTCTTACGACTTGCATAAATATATATTTTTTAATATTTACTTATCTTACATATAATTGGGTGCTCCTAAAACATGAACGTAAACGGATGTTGTTATCCAAACCTCTTGTATTAAAGACTTATAAAGCGTTGAGCAAGTCCTAAATGTTGTTTTTTAGTCATTTTTACAGCTTTTCTGTAACTGGCATCATGTAATGGAGGGTTGGAGAACAATTTCCTGATACGTTTATATTTAAGGAGCAATCTTATATATAATTATATTACGTATGCTGTCCATTTAAGGAATTAAACGTAAGGAGCCAATGTAAAACTATAGCTACAAATGTAATACTAAATACGTATTTATTAACTCCTTTTAAGCTCACCATCGTACTTACGGTGAGCTATTGTGCGTCCGTTGTCGTGTGATGTGTTTGTTACCTCTCTAATGGACTCATTTTTAACCCAATTTTAATGCAAATTAGTGAGATTGTTTATATAGGCAATACGAAGGCCGAGTTAGAATCTTTGTCGTGTCCGTCGAAAAAAAAGTCGCCAGATTAAATCTTAGAAAACCATTGTTACACTTTAGAGGCCACATTAACGACTTATGACACTTGGTAAAAACTTTATCTTGTAATTAACCAGGCCAAGTATGTTGCATTTAGAAATTAGGTCTCCAAGTCTAAGCCTTTATCAAAAATCGCGTCTGCACTCAAGAAAAAACAACATGTTTTTACTTAATTTAGTTTAAACCTATTTATTTTAGCTCGATTGCATCGAAAGCCTTATGCTTATATAAACGCTCTCGAGTCCGTTTCCTGGGCCTAGAACCAGTACTTGGTGTCTTTGGGGAGATCTAAAGAACGCTCCCACGGTGGGGATCGAACCCGTGACCTCCCGGTCGCTAGGCGGACACCATATCCATTACACCACGGCGACCTTTACTTTATTTTTACTTCATAATAGCGGTCACCACTTTTAAAGACATTTGTGGGTTCAAATCTGGGTCACGTGCGTCCCAAACCAATGTTACCACGTAAAATCTTTAAAAAAAACAACTTGCAAATATAGAAGAAACCACAATAATTACTTTATCACGATAAAACTGTCACAAAGTTGACCTTTACGTTTATTAGGCCGAGGCTGGGTTACATGCGGCAAAACAAAAACATATTCGCTATGTGAAATCTTTGAAAAACTGTGTTTTTACTCAAATGGCTACATTAATGTCTCAATGTAGATGACGCTTAGTACGAATGTCTTATTTGGAAATATCTATGATAATTCTTATCTGTGCTACTTGCGTCTAAAACTACGTCACTAATTCAAATCTTAAAACTAAGTTACCATTCTAGTTAATGATATTGAAACATATTAATTTAAAAAATGAAAAATTGAACATAAAGAGAAAATATAGAAACATGTTGTTAGAGGCCATTTCTAGGGAAATGACCATCAAGACAACCTAGTTTAAGTTCAAAAAGTTATAACTTACCAAGAAAAGCAAAAGAAATGAAGTTATAACTTTTACAAACAATCATAATACTAATATGGTGTTTAATGAAACACAGGTTTTCACATCAATATACCTTTGCGTTTACCATAAGAACTTTTGCAAGACATTGTGTCAAACTGTTTAACACTGCCAAGAGTAGCATAGTGAAAAAGAATGAAACTGCATATTTCGTATGTGAAACATATTCATTTGTAGCATGCTTTAAATGGCACAAAACAAAAACATACCTACGTATAAATATTGGCAGAAAAAACTGTCTACATAAGGCAGTAAGAATGTTTTGTTTATACCTGCTGCATTTGAATAATCGACGTACAGGGGATGTGAACTATGCATTCGTTGCATGTCATGTGACGTTATTTACACTCGTAGAATAGCTTATCCACTACTTTCAGACAGGTTCTTTTGCAGACTTGTTAGTTCTTCATTTGCAGACTGGTTAGCTGAAGTGAAGAAGAACAACCAATCCGTCCCGTTTGTCCCCTAACATAAGGCGAGACTGTGGTACAAATCTTTCCTAGTCACTAACAAAGCAGACTCAATGTGGGAAATGGAATACCTCGACTTTACCTGGAAGAACCAGCAATATACCGTTTATCCGAATTTTAAAGGTAATGAAACGTGTGGTGCAGGTGAAGGGTCAATTTTTTGTACATGCTTACAACGTCATCTTTACAAATATAATAACTGATATTTATTATAATAATGCTTACCTCTTAAATATAGAAACAATATTGAGATATTATTCAATACAAACTTCCCATTATTTACGCCCTTTTAATAGCTTACATGAGAACAACGTGGTGATGCTTTTGAACACTATAGCGGGTGCATGTATTGCCCAATCTTCATAAAACATCGTGAAAACATTTTTCTCAATGCTCTCCCGGCTGAGTTCGAAACTGGCTTATGTGGAATCAAATACTAGCTGTCCGTGCCGTATTAAACAAAAACACGTGAACACACTCCAGATGTATTGCCTTATTTTCATGACACGTTGTACGAACATTTGCAAAATGATATCTTAATCGAATACAAAACTTACCACGTGAGATAAAAAACTAGTCCACTCTTGTGAAGTTAAAGAAAAAGCTTATGAATACTATAAAGTTTAAATTAATAGTAACATCTTTATTTAATTTGGTTAGAACATTTGTTAAATAATGAAATCGATAGAGTTCAAAACTTGGGGCCGTGTTGGGTAAAACACTATTTTAAGCTTATCAAAAATGCTGGTAAACACTCTCGAGGCTACATTCATTTCCTTAACGCAACTTGGTCAGAACAATTGTCAAATGATATCACGGCCGAGTTAAAAGCTGAGTTACGTGGACTAACAACTAAATAACTATGTCAAACACCATGTGAAAACTGGTAAAGGTAACTGTTATTACCAAGGCTTCATTGAACTTTTTAAGACCATTTGCTCGAATGATATCTTGGCTTAGATCGAATATGGGGCATGCGGGGTCAAAACAGGGTCACCAGACACAATTTTTAACAAGCGGATTAACAAAAGAGGTTACATTATGACACAATCGGAATTTAACTTGAATTGATGATGTTCAAAACATTTGCCCCAATCATATATCGGCAAATTTAGAAACTGATTCACTTTGGTTAGCGTAAACGCGTGTGAACTATCCACATGGTTTGCCCAATCTTCGTGAAAAAATTTCAGAACATAAATATATTTTCCAAATGATAATTCTTCAGTGGGGTCGATAATTAGGGCACTAGCATGAATAAAATAAATACATTTGAAACTAATAGAGGCCATATTCATTGTCCAATCTGTATGACACTTGGTGGATTAAAACAAAGTCTCATGGTCAGATTCAAAACGAAAGCATGTGGACACTCGTCATTAATTCACAACGTTTTTGAAATTTTCTGATAACGTTGTCCCCATAGATTTCTCAGAAGCGTTCAAGAGTGGGTTATGTGGGATAATAAACTAGGTCAATATGTAAAATTAAAGATAATGTTTCGCATGGATACTAATTATACAAGCATTAAGCGTAATCTTCATGAAATTTGATGTTTACATTTATTTAAATGGTTGCTCTGATTAGTTAGAATTGATTCATTTATACATTAAAAAACATGGCACTCAAGACGTCTCCTTATGTGGCTATGGTAAAACCATTCTAAAGATCTAGAAGTAAAAAGGTATATTCACTCGTCGTAAAACGTGCTCATAATTTTCAAAACGTGTAAGACCTAACAGCAATGGTTTGTTTCTGATAACGAGTCTGAAATACATGGGTTTCTGGGTTGAGTTTTTTTTAACAAGACTTAAATTTATTTCACTAATACAGTAATTAGTATATTTTAAATCGTATTGCTGCAAATATAACGCGATATTTAAAACAGCTTTCCTTCCGATCCGCCATGTTGAGATCCGTTAATTAACAAATCATTAATGTCCGATTAATTGCGAATCAGGGACTGAAGTAACTAAGTCCACTTTCATAAGGATCGGTGCTCCACAATCGAACGTGACACTCAGACACGTGCTATGCGACACACAAGAAGCCATTTTTGTTAGTTTATTGTTAATCGTCCGCTTGCTTCTGACTTATACGCTTTGCCAGCCAAATAAACCCTTCTGATAGCACCGTTAATTTATAAAGAAAAAATTAATGTAGCGAATGATTATCTATTTTTAAATGTTAAACAATTATAACTGTTTGTCTTTTATTTCAATATTTAAATTTTAATTTGATGAAAAATGGAATTAAAAAAACGCTTACTCGTGTTGTTGATGATGTTTTTGTACGAAAGTTGCTCAAGTTGATTCAATATTGCCATGACTTACTTTGAAAATAAAAATTAAGAACGATTTTGGAGAGGTTTTAACAAATCGGACATTAATTCTTCTGAGTAGGCAGTGGGTCGGCAAGCTTACCAGAAACATATTATTATTGTATATGTCTTATATTATTATTGTATATGTCTTATATTATTATATGTGGATTGAGTTTTAAAATGATTGTGGTTCATTCAAAACATAGCTTAATTGCGGTCCCCTTATGAAAGTTTTGTTACACTAATGGACATAACCTACTCAAATCAGTTAAGCTCGTTGGGGTCTCCGGAGAGCAGCGTTATGACCTCTTGTATTTATTAAAGGTCCTCTGATACTCCTGTTTGTATAGTAACATTTCTGCCGTCCATCTTCTTCAAAATATATAAAATATTGGTTATAAACCAATTTCTTTCTTTCAACACAAACATATGAAATATTTTTGTCATCAACGCCAACTGAATGGACATTAACAAGTGTTTTGTCAACGATAACGACAATAATAAATGTTCCAATGACTAAGGAGATATCATGTATAATAACACAGAACACAAACGCAACTTCAAACTATATCATTTCAGATCACAGAGGTTTGACCTTTAACTGGTACGAGGACGGTCTACATTCCACGGGCGAGGGCAGGGGAAAAACGGAAGAACAACGTAATTTAGTATTAGAATGGACACTTGATGACCAGAGTTTGCCTTCCGAACCAGCATAAGTTGACAACAGGGGAGTTGTTATAAAAACTGAAGTTCGGAAAACGGAGACCTAACTTGCCAGTAATTTACCTTCTCATTGTTACAAACAAGAAACTAGCAATCAGCCCCCTTACGAATAAAACATGTCACATTCCTACACAATCAATTTATTTTTATTTAAAAGTGCTGTTACTGTGTATTGGAAAAAGACAAATATTAAAAGTGAACACTCGTCAAAATGGAATCTGCTCAAGCAATGTAAGGTCGTCAATATAACCATGACCAATTTGAAAACTTGTGCTAAATTGCAAGGGGATATTCTGTCTATGGTCGGACAAGAAAGCATGACGGCGAGAAAGTTAAGCGTGAAGAGCATTAATACAAACATCATGAATTATGCACGATTAAATCATGATCAATCGAGTCATTGTGTTTATTATTTTATGAGTTACATAATTTTCTGCTGTCTTCAACTAATCATTGAATTGAAATCATTGAAATACAATTGAAATGTGCCATATGTGTCAATTCCGTATTTATATAGATTTTAGTTTTGTATTGTGTAAATTCTTGCATTATCTCGCTTTTTAAAACGATATGATACTTTTAAAATATCTATTATTTATTCTTATGGTATAATTCGTTCGAGTCGCATGCACAAATTTAGAAATCTATGTCGTAGACATCCATGATTGCTTTAAAAAAACCGCTTACCTTATATTCCAAAAAGTGTTTGAATGTCATATACAACAACTAAACATGACAAAATACAATGCATTAAGAATATGATTAAGTATTACACACCAAACAATTAGTGCAAATCAATTATATAATTGGCCAAAAAATTAATGTTGCATTCTAAAGGTATGGTAGTTTGTTCCTGATAACTGATCATGTCTGACGTAACTGTTTCATCTGATGAGTTGTATTTTCAACCACATGATGAAAACAAACTATTATTTCCCAACCTTGTAAGTCGATGTTGTGGCTGACTATTCATTTCCAAAAACGTTTTGCATAGTCTGGTATATATAGAAACATGGTTTAAAATAAAAATGCCTTAAATAGCGTGTATGTAGACAATCACTTTACGAATGTATCTCATCTTGTTGAAGCATGTATGTCTCATGTTGAGACTCTTTTGCTAGTATGTTGCTTAAATATTTAACGAAAAATCGTCGTATAAATGACTGATTGCATAAGAAGTAGTTGATCAATACGGATACAACTAGGTCAATATTTTATTCAAATAAGAGTAGTCAACTTTGGTTTATAATTAGCTTTATAAATGCAAACTTTGAATATAAATTTTCATTTGTATGTATAATAGCAATAGTCGGTTAATTATTGCGTGCCATTTATTTCCTTTCTGTGGTAATGCCTTGTATATCCCAAGAATAAACATGTGGGCATAGATTTGAAACTTTTTATACTTTTTTTTACATTTTTCAGTTTTAGGAAATGAATTGCTTGGTTTAATATGGATATACATTGAAATATGACTAACTGTTATATAGCTTTACCTGAAGTTTATGATATTTGTGATATCGCATGTTGTCTTACCTGAGCACAAGACTCTTACGGTGAGCTATTTTATGATCGCTTTTTGTCTGTCTTGTGTCATAACAAGTGCGTCTTTTATATATAACTTAAACACTCAATAGGTCATATGTTATGTTCTATCTTAATGAAACTTTGTCGGAATCGATTAATATATATCGGTCGGAATCGATTAATATATATCGACAAATGTTGAGCTAGTTAACACGATATCAAAAGCAAGGATCTAGTTCAAATTCAAAATCCAAATTTGTTATAGAGGTCACATGTATTGTCAGCCTTCATAAAATATATTCTCAACTGTATCATGCGAAGTGGAGGAAAGGGGTCGGATCACTAGCCTTAACTCTAAACTCTTATTGAAACTTACTCAGAAAGTAGTGGTATTATGATATTTCGATCGATTTCAGGAATGGTGACCATCCATGGAAAAACAAAACAGACACAAGCCAATATACATTAAACTCAGGTCAGCGCCAATGGTATTTTTGGTCCTATTTGTAAAAAAAAATCATAATCATATCATAATGATAACATTGATTATTTGCTCGATTTTACTAGTATTGACAAGGTGTATATTATTTTCAAACTGGGTTTGCTATTACATCTAAACAAGAATATTACACTTGAATGCGAAGTTAATATTAATGAATAAATTTGAATATTTCGCTTAAAATAAACCATGTGACGTAACAAATATTTCGGTTTTGTAAATTACTGCTTTTTCGAATATAATTGTCATTGATGCAAATCATTTGGGTCCGTTTCGCTTTCTTACGGTTCATTTTTCATTAATCATGTAATTTCGTGACGCCTTTTAACGTGTTTTCCTTGTGTAACATTCTAACGTAATTAATGTTGAGAAAAATCTTTGCATTATGTTGCTGTGTGTTTTTTAAGATGATATTTTATCCAAAAAAGACATTAACACCTATAGACGGCATCGATTTTCGGTCCATTAGATATTTGTTTCAATACTTGGACAACGGCAGTTTTTCATTCAATGGGATTTGGAGTTGTATTGTCAGAGTTCTATTGTCAAATGCCAACATTTGTTCGACGAAACGTAACACGCATTGCAACAAGTTAAAATATAATCAAAAGAGAAACAACAAAACACTTGAACATATGCCTAAGGTCGACACTGATTACGCAAACGTTTTTAAATGAAAATGTACAGGTCGTAGGTTAGTAGTGGATATGGCTTCCGCCTGGCAGTCGGTATGTCACGGGTTCGATCCCCACTGTGGGAGCATTCTTTAGATTTCCCCCATAGACACCAAGTACTGGTTCTAGTCCCAGGAAACGGACTCGAGAGTGTTTCAAATAAGCATTATGCTTTAAATGCAATCGAGCTAAAATAAACAGGTTTTAACCAAGTGAATAAGTAGTGTGAAGTACACTGATCTGAGAATATCGAATGAGCCGTATCGCGCAATAATACGTCCTGTACCATGTGCGACCAGCGTAATGTCTGACCAGCTTGCGCAGAGCCATCATGTCCGCTATATAATCATATTAACCTTCTTTAGAAGATTTAAGTGCAATAGCACAAGCCACGAGACTGATACAAACACTTGTGACAATTGACTTGCGTAATATTCCTTTTATTATATACTTTATATTTTATTTGTCTGCTAAATACAGTTGAATTCTGAAGAAGAAAAAACATTATCGGCGAAGTACAACAACTGTTACATAAACTGAAAGGGTTAATCGTTTCGCTTGATGAATATATTATACAGTCAATATACGCAAAACAACTTTTTATCACCAACTGCAAGGGATCTTTTTTTATTTTAAGATGACACAGCATTACTTTTCAGTACACATTGCTTCAAAACCATCAGTCAATTTAAAACAATTGATATATACTAGACAACCTCTTAATGCAATTAAAATACCGCAAATACAAGGTGTTTGTCCCATTAACATTGTATTACCAACAATGATCATTTTGTTGTGTAATGCCTTGCATACTTTTTTTATCAACAACATAACAAAGACGTTCCTTTCAAACCATGCAGTTGTTAAAATAAATTGTGTTAATTAGAGTAACTAGAATTTTGCTTGAAGCATTCATCTTGTTACGAAATGCAATAATACAGATGAATTTCATTTGTATTTCGAGTCGTCAAAGGGATCTGTTTGCAGATTTTTTTTCATATATATAATTCACCTTCTCCGACATTCGAAGGAAAAAATCTAAACTCGGTAAAACTTCACACAGGTGGTTAGCGTGTGGCTATGATATAAATTAGTGAAAACATGATTTTGATAAATAATCATATTATAACGAAAAATCAACTTTTCTGAAAAAAAGTTCACTATCAAATACATATATAACAAGGTGTTTAACTTAAAATCACCTAAAAACGGGGATGCATCGCTTTGAACAGCCATTGCTTCATCAATTGTGCAGCGATTTTCACGATCTCGGTCTTATTCAACGCATAAATGAATTTCCTTTCTGGAAATGTAATTGTTTTGCAATATTTATACAAACACTGGGTAAACTTTTAAAAAATAACACGATACATTGATTGATTGATTGATTGATTGATTGATTGATTGATTGATTGATTGATTGATTGATTGATTGATTGATTGATTGATTGATCGATTGATGAATATGTAGTTAAATCTCAAAGGGCTTCCTTAACGCAGAACAAATACGATCATCTTGTGGATTTTGCTAGCCGACAACCCAAAGGTCGAATTCACGATTTATTTTAAGCAGAAAGCAAATCCGTATGGAACTATGCCATCGAACTTCGTCTATCGTACGTTAATTTCGTTTAAAACTGTTCGTGGCCAATCCATATATTGAGAAAAATTACGAAAGTTTTGCAAAAAAAATACAGAAAAAAACACAAAGCAAAAATAAACAAAAAAATGTGTTGCTTCTGCGTTTTTTAATACTTTGTAACAAACAGCTAGAATGTAAAATTGGAAATACACTATTGAGATGAAATGTACTTGTTTTCTTGGACGACTTTGTACTTGTCAAAGTTAAGAGTCAAATGTAGAAATAGGCATCCAAGGCGGTGACCACAGCTTTATTAATTTATATGTTGTGTATGTTGTTTTGTATTGTGCTGTTTTGTGCTGTTTTGGCAATTGATCACTTGCCTTGCCTTAAATAAAGGGCCAACTAATTGTGTATAATGAGAATTCAATACTGCTCCAGCAGCTGGAGTTTCACTTCTTTATATTGAATTGCTCAACAGTTTGATGTGTGCTGCGTGGATGCAGTAGCGTGTATCCCCGTACATATCTTCGATGTTGTTATATTTTCAGCCTTCAGAGGCTGGTAGCGGTATTGTTTTTTAATATTATTTTTAGAAACTTGTTTAAGACCTTTCTTATACTTAGATTCTTATACATTCTCTGTACTTATAAAGTAAACTTGTTGTTCATCAATTGAGAGTTCTGCAAGTTATACTGAATTTTTACAAACCATAATCTGACAAGCTTCCTTTTACTCTTTTATGTATGGTGAATTGGCAATGTGTATTAATGTTACTACAATATTGGTAGTTTCGTCAAATTATAAAACTATGGACAAATTGATAACAAAAAACCCTAAAGTTGTTCCCTCCCCATTGAGAATTCCGATTGCACGTAGTATTCATTTGCCTTTTAATTATAGACAATTACTTTTTTCTAAACCTACCGTCAAAATAAGTTCACTTCGAACGTCTTACATTGGAGATACTATGCAACTAGGTTCTAATTCGCATCGTAATCAAGCTCCGTGTAATCGGTATCCTACAATAAATAAGTGCTACTCCAGGAAGTGTTTATGTTGCAAGTATTTAAAAAGGTCCTCTTTTATTCTTTCATCTGTTAATAATTGCAAAATTTCTGTTAATATTTAATCCGATGTCTCATGAAATTCTATGCATGTAGTGTATGTCATTACTTGACATGTACCCTGTTGTGATGCGCAATACGTTGGTCAGACTTCTGGATCACTTAAAAAACGTTTAAGGGAACATTTTTATAAAATAAAAAATAACAAATTTTACAACTTTATTTACCAGCACTTTAATAAAACGGGTCATAGCATAACAAATATTTCTATTCAACCTGTTGACTAACTTATTTTTGATAATAGTACTTCAAATCAGTACCAATTAAAAGCAAGGTGCGTGTCGGAATTCGAATGGTGTAAACGTCTTCAAACAGCCTACCCACTTGGATTAAATGATAATATATTAAATGTTGGATCTATTTCTAAAAATAAATTGATAAATTCATTTTCACTTTTTAGTCAACGTCATAGAAATAAACGTTGTGCACATGCAACATTTTCTAATTGTGTCTTGTTCTGAGAAAACTGGGCTTAATGCTTGTGCGTAAAGTGCCGTCCCAGATTAGCCTGTGTAGTCCGCACAGGCTAATCAGGGACGACACTTTCCGCTTTTATGGTATTTTTAGTTTCAATGAAGTCTCTCCTTACCGAAAATCAAGTTTAGGCGGAAAGTGTCGACCCTGATAAGCCTGTGCGGACTGCACAGGCTAATCTGGGACGACACTTTACGCACATGATTTAAGCCCAGTTTTCTCAGAACACGACTCAATTGATCATGTTGCATTTTTCATGGCATTTTTTTGCAAACGAATTTAAGTGGATCCAATTAATAACGTGGTCACGTTTGATTAACTTGAGGCACATTATATTTTACTTGCATGTATACAGATCTGAGATTTTTATAGTGAACTGGTGGGAGTCATAAGAGAAATTAATTATGCCAAATTTAATTTAATATGTTTTCATTAATATAATGTATGACCTATATGTTGGCAAATCTGCATTTTTTAAGAAAAATAATAATTAGATCTTGCATGATGCATGTAGAAACAAGTAGAGTGTCAAGGTTATTTGAGATGTAACAAGAAAGCGATTAAACGTGACAAAAATACTTAATATAAGACATATTGTTTATAATTGTATTACAGATGTACATGTTTGTACATAAGTTGAAAGTTTGGGAGAATACACAACAAGTTATGTTTTCACAAAATCTATTTAAATACCACTGTAAAATGATCTTATATAACAATTCTGTGAGAAACAAACTACTTGAGATAAATATACTATGCGAAAGTAGTGGCGTTATATTGCAATTCCAGGGTATGAATAAATGTCGACTGCATCAATAGCAGAAAACAAATATCAGGAGCAAACAAATATACAAGTAAACAAACCGTATACATATTACCCACTTCAGAGTAAAATTGTTTAAACAATAACAGCTAACAATATATGTATGTAATGTAACAGAAAATACAACATAACATAGTTTTCGTAATATTTTCAAAAATACTTCCGTCTCTGACGTTGTTGCGGGTATAGCAAGTTTGTCAATATCATGTAATCCACATTCTATAATTTTATACAAATGGAAATAAAACGATTGGCTATGTCAATTCGCTATCAAATTTCATTTATGCAAAGCGTCTTGAAATCCTGAAGGCTAAATTATCAAAGATATTCTTAGAAAATAATTCTTACTTATGTATCACTATGTGCATAGATAATGATACGCTTTTTTAATTATATGAATGTTTTACTGAAACAGGTTGAAACCAGATAGGTTCACCAACCCTATACAATTAATATTATGTAAACAGCCAAACATGAATACAAAATGTGTAGGTAGTGGTGTTATATTGCATTACAGTAAAAAAACGTGCCAATTGCAGCATCAAAAACAGAAAATTAAACTAAAAACAAATATTTAAGCGAATTCACAGTATGTTATAGCTACTGCGGTGTTATAATGGTATGAACATTTATCACTGCATGTTAATTTTAGAAATGTTATATATTCAAAACAATACTGAACGTAGCAACGATGCTGTATGTACAACTAATGTGTATATATAACATACGCTTCATTAAATAATCATTTATACATATTAGAAATCAATGCTGATAATTGGCCCACTGGCTGAGGACAGCAACAATTCACGAGACCGGAGTAGCATTAGAAATGTGTGTCACTTGGCCCACTGGCTGAGGACAGCAACAATTCACGAGACCGGAGTAGCATTAGAAATGTGTGTCACTTGGCCCACTGGCTGAGGACAGCAACAATTCACGAGACCGGAGTAGCATTAGAAATGTGTGTCACTTGGCCCACTGGCTGAGGACAGCAACAATTCACGAGACCGGAGTAGCATTAGAAATGTGTGTCACTTGGCCCACTGGCTGAGGATAGCAACAATTCACGAGACCGGAGTAGCATTAGAAATGTGTGTCACTTGGCCCACTGGCTGAGGACAGCAACAATTCACGAGACCGGAGTAGCATTAGAAATGTGTGTCACTTGGCCCACTGGCTGAGGACAGCAACAATTCACGAGACCGGAGTAGCATTAGAAGTGTGTGTCACTTGGCCCACTGGCTGAGGACAGCAACAATTCACGAGACCGGAGTAGCATAAGAAATGTGTGTCACTTGGCCCACTGGCTGAGGACAGCAACAATTCACGAGACCGGAGTAGCATTAAAAATGTGTGTCACTTGGCCCACTGGCTGAGGACAGCAACAATTCACGAGACCGGAGTAGCATTAGAAATGTGTGTCACTTGGCCCACTGGCTGAGGACAGCAACAATTCACGAGACCGGAGTAGCATTAGAAATGTGTGTCGCGTTTGTGTTATGCATGTATCGTATGGTTCAGGACACACGCGGATTATAATACAATTTATCATTAAAAAACAGAATAATTGCATTGTTTAGTAAAGACGAAACTGGTTAGTGGCATGAAGTTTTTTGCAAGCTATGACGTAGATTTGTTGCGAAATTTTTGGGAAATATCATGGATGCAAGCAACGTCGAATACAATTGTGCAGCGCATTCAGATTTTTCTATATTACAAACGAAAACACTAGCTCAAAAGGGAATTATACTGACTTCATTTTTACAAGTACGTTTCCTTATGCTTTCAGTGCTTTTTCACGTATGGTGATTGTACTATCCATTTGTAATCAACGCTTGTTTAACCTTGATTTAAATCCATTTTATTAAAATATCGTATGCAGTTTTCAACGTTATCTATATTGTATGCAGTTTTCAACGTTATCTATATTGTATGCATAATCCGTAAGCGTTTTAGTGACCGCATTTAACCTTCGACCTAGACCGATATGTTGTTTTCTTGTTAACGACAGTCGTACACAAATAATTCCAAGTGGGCGTGGCTTAAGAATTGTTAAGAAATGCAGGGTAGCATGATAATCTCAAATGTGGGTAGAACTTAAGTTAAAGTGTGTTATAGGTCAGTGACTTCGTATTACAGAAAGTGGGCGAAGTTTTGTTTCGTTATCGGCAAGTGGCATGATGATACTTAAAATTAGTTTATCAACGTATCCAAATTACAATGTAATTGTGCACTAGTAGTATAACAATTTTTTACACAATTGTATATTCTTACTGACCCCCCTAAAATGTGATAACGGCTCAATACATTAATAGTGTAGTTCTCGTCCGATATAAACGTGTTACCCCGTATCACGTATCACGAGGCAATGCAACGAATTTATCGTACCGAGTACCTTTTTTTCCTTCGGAATAAACGTAATAACAGTACAAATTTCGGCATTAAACGACTTCATTTTGTTTCCTCTCGCAAATTAATTGCACGTTACTGACTAAGGCATTAAACGACTTCATTTTGTTTCCTCTCGCAAATTAATTGCACGTTACTGACTAAGGCATTAAACGACGTCATTTTGTTTCCTCTCGCAAATTAATTGCACGTTACTGACTAAATATGAAAAGCAACATACTTATTTATATTTTAAACAAGAAATGTGTCCACAGGACACGGATGCCCCCAACTGTAACTTTGTCACTACATAAAAGTATAACTGTGTAAACGCTTGGTAGAAGTTATTAGCTTTTTTCAAATCCTAAACGCAGATTTCAAACCTAAACGCGGACCCTAAGTTCAAGGTCAAGGTCACAGGGGTCAAAATTTGTGTGCGTATGGAAAGGCCTTGTCCATATACACAAGCATGCCAAATATGAAATTGCTATCTGAAGCGACATAGAAGTTATGAGCATTTTTCGAAATCTTAACGCAAAGGCTGACGGACAGACGGACGGACAGACGAACGGACAGTCCGATCACTATATGCCCTCCTTCGGGGGCATAAAAATGTCTTAGAATATCAAAATAAATCAGAAAGCCACATAAACTAGAGAGCAAACAACATGCTTAATCCTTGAAATGCACTAAGTGACCCCGTGACCTAGTTTTTGACCCGGCATGACCCATATTCAAACTTGACCTAGATATTGTCTTAATACAACTTCTTACCAAGTGTAGTTTAGATCAGATGAAAACTACTTCAATTAGAGAGCGTACACCATGCTAAATCCTTAAAATGCACTAAGTGACCCAGTGACCTAGTTTTTGACCCGGCATGACCCATATTCGAACTTGACCTAGATAATGTCTTGATACAACTTCTGACCAAGTTTAGTAAAGATCAGATGAAAACTACTTCAATTAGAGAGCGGACACCATGCTAAATCCTTGAAATGCACTAAGTGACCCCGTGACCTAGTTTTTGACCTGGCATGACCCATATTCGAACTTGACCTAGATATTGTCTGGATACAACTTCTGACCAAGTTTGGTAAAGATCGGATGAAAACTATTTGAATTAGAGAGCGGACATGAAGTGTGACCGACCGACCGACCGACTGACCGACCGACCGCCTGACCGACCGACCGACCGACCGACAGACAGTGCAAAAACTATATACCCCCTTTTCTTTAAAATGGGGGCATAAAAATAATGAACAGGTTTACATAATTGAAAATCATTATTTTATCCGAGGTAAAATAAAAGCAATTCACTAACAGCAATCGACATGCCCATGAACACGCGACGAACTAGTAAAATACCGATGAAACGATCGACTAGAAGTTTGAAAGATAAAAAAATGAGCAAGCAGATTCCCGTAATGAAATTGCACAAAATTATAGTTAATTCAAACAAATTATAGTGTGTGTTTTTAAACTGTATCTCAATATTTCATAAAACTGCGGATGTATGTATGATGATGTTCGGTAGTTGTTGTGTTGTTTTTTTGTTAGATTGATGTCAAAATCATCCACTCTTGCATTTATAAAATTGTACAACGTTTGTGTAAAATTTCCTTGACAACCTGTATCGCTTTAAAGTGTGAGTCTAATAGCGGGGTATGCATACACTACATGCAAATAACCATATGTAACTTAAAAAGATGTTTTGTCTTCATGTATACTCAAGTCTTTTTTGTGTCCAACAGTCATTCTTTTTTAATCCAGGTCGAGTTCTCAGTCAGTTTTGCTTTATTCGTTTTTATTCGCTAAATTTAACATTGAATTTCTATAATTTTTGTAAAGCACATGTAGATCATATTTGACTAATTTTATATTAATCAACAACATTTTGATATAAAACGAATTTTTAAGTAAAAATTTGAATGATTTCCAAGATTTCTCTTAAAAATGTCAAATAACTCGTGCATGTCAACAAATAACAAACACACAATTATAATCTCACATGTTCTCGGACGTCAACTTTCACGCAAGATTTGATACAGACGATTCATTTGCTTAACCCATTTATGCATAACGTCTAGAAAAAAGGCATTAGCAAACAGCGTAGACCCAGATGAGACGCCGCATGATGCGGCGTCTCATCAGGGTCTGCGCTGTTTGCTTAAAGGAATTTCTGTAAGAAATATTCTAAATATAGAAATAAATATACTAGACATCCCTAATTTTGGAAATAAATTGTTCTAATTTATAAGGTTGGAAGAGTCCACGGGGCATAAATGGGTTAATCCACACTCAGTAAACATAGAAGGATCCATATAAGTGGTTGTTGCATAAATGACAAAATGCACACAGATTGTAACGATCATAATTAAACATGAACAAAAAACGATGATGATTCCTGGTTATGCGTAAATATAGGCGCATGGTCCGATGAAAGTCTGAATAGTTAAAAGCACATCTAAGGCTAATTGCATACACGTCGGTATGGTCAATAAAAGGGGCTGCACATTGATCATAGTAGTTTCTGTTATTAAAACAAAGCATGCCCGATGCATATGTTATATAGTATATTAATCAGTAAATTATTAACGGATTATATGAGATGATTTTTACACTTAACAATTATACAAGACAATGACAAATTTACAAATCTACACTGTTTTTACACTATTTTTTACAATGCAAATCCAACCAGTTGTAAAGTTCGCCTCAATTAATATAAGACTTATTGACGACAGAGTTTCCAGTTAATAAGCGGGGCGTATCTATGGACACAGTACGTTGTATCATTCTTTCAGAACTGGTCGACCGTGATTTCGGGTATGCTCGGACGTTCTGATCTGTCTACAAGAAGACGACCTTGGAACGTGCTGCAACGATATATATATCATAATATATTTATATTATATTTAAGGCCTTAGAAAAATATGTATTTTCTATATCTAAACATCGGCATCTGTAAATAGTTTTTTATATTCAGTTATAACTTTGTATACACAGGACTCGAAACATCACTTATAATTAATTTTTAAAATAACTCGACATTTAAAACATGTGTTAGAGCTTAATAAACATGTGTTAGAGCTAAGTAAACATGTGTTAGAGCTAGGTAAACATGTGTTAGAGCTAGGTAAACATGTGTTAGAGCTTAGTAAAACATGTGATAGAGCTTAGTAAAACACGCGTAAGATCTTAGTAAAACATGTGTTAGAGCTTAGTAAAACATGTGTTAGAGCTTAGTTAAACATGTGCTAGAGCTTAGTAAAACATGTGTTAGAGCTTAGTAAAACATGTGTTAGAGCTTAGTAAAACATATGTTAGAGCTTAGTAAAACATGTGTTAGAGCTTAGTAAAACATGTGTTAGAGCTTAGTAAAACGTGTGTTAGAGCTTAGTAAAACATGTGTTAGAGCTTAGTAAAACATGTGTTAGAGCTTAGTAAATTCTCCTTAGATTGAACTGTTAACATACTGACAGTTATACAACTTTGTGTCACATGTTTTAAAAATAAAAGATGTTTGTACGTCGGGAACCAATATAACACTAACAAAGTTGACTAATGTTGAAAATATATGCATAACAAGATATAACGGTAGCATGATCACGTGACTACGGGGTTAACAAATAGATGTTAATGGATGTAAACACGCCGGTAAGTGGTGCTTTTACAAATAACTTTTTTAAACATTTGTTTCGTAATAATTTGAACTAATGCATAAATGACGGTTTTGATGAGGCTTATGACAATTTGAAAAACATAAGAATTACTTAATTAAAAAGCCAGTGTTCTTGGCCAAAACATTCTATGTTTACACCAATTCATATACACTGTTATGCTGCATGCAACGTGAAATTTTGGCGGCGATTTCAGACGTTTTCAATAATAAATAATTAAATCTTAAGAAATCGAATCAAACTGCACGAACAAGAAACGTCTTTAGTGAACTTAAGATTTTTGCAAACATATTTAAAACAACTTAAGGTATTTGTAAATCCCGTAGATCCTGCACCCTGGGTATGATCGAGTTGTTTATGCGGTCGAATTTTAATCCGATATATACTGTTGGGAGGTACATGGTATACACGCAAGGTGTCTCATAAGCCAAATTGGCTGGCCCTTACAATAGGGGTGACATAATAATAAAAAAGACCGTTATCTTTACCTTTACCTTTATTCTGAATCAAGCCCCTATGGTGAGCAAACTTGTCTTTTTTTCTTTACATATGATTGTATGTTATTATTGTTATTCCGGAGTTCTACACTAGTAGTAATTAGACATGTATGAGGCATTGAGGGATGAATTTCAAACAATCAAAATGTGGGAATAAGTCATTGTAAATAATTTATACTTAAACCCAGAATAGGTCATGTTTTCGCCATTCAATTGTCATTTTAAGAGGCTTTGTATTTAGAATTCCTTACCCTTCATTGTCCATTTCTACTGTAACAGAATCATGTGGTTTACTGTGGTCTGCGCATGCGCATACGCATGTCAAGAGGCTAGTCATTTCCGTTTTTATCGGAAGCGGAAAAGCGTCATCAGGATTTCCGTCTTCCTCAACGATGGTTGGCGGTATTTCCGATTCCCCATTATGATTGACTTCTCCATTTAAGGACGACACTGACGAAGCTCTGGATGAAGTCAGAATTTCCTGTAATGAACAGTATATACATGTACATATCTAAGTCCCAATAATGTTCGAGTAATTCAGTATTGTGCTCCTACCCAATTAAGTAAATTGACACACGCAAGTTGAAAAGAAATTTTAAAACAAAGCTTCAATTTCGATATATTGATTTACTTATTTTGTTCTGAAAGGTAATAAATATCGGTGTCGTCTTTTGTCGTCGGGGGGAACCGAAGTGCCCGAAGGATACTCCATCTGTCGTGTATGTAAACAACATACCAAGCTCAATGCGAGGAATTGAACCCGGGTCGCCTATGTTAGAAGCGCTTGAACCAATCTCTGCGCTAATCGGACAATTGACGTTGAACGCAAATATCATTGCGCACATTGTTATGCTTCAGATAATGCTAATTTACAACAAATTTTAATGTAGCATAAGTTTGAAGATAAGACTTTGCATTATTTTCTGTATGAGTCTTGTTGTTGAAAAACATGGCTTGACTCGTGTGCGTAAAGTGTCGTCCAAGATTATCCTGTGCATTCCGCACGTGCTCATCATGGGCGAAAATTTGGGCCTAGATGGGCTTTTCGTGAGATAAAGACTTTCTTTAAACGAAAAAAATGGGAACCGTGTGTTTACACTGTGTGTTGTATTAAACACATTTGAAGTTTCATCGAAAAGTCATATAAGCTTTCTAGGGTAACCGACCCGCTACGTTTAGCCTTTCCATCGCGATCGACATATGGCCGTATTTGTTTCATAACTGACTTAGTATGAGCTTCAATTATATTCTTCTTTTATTTGATAATTTCGACCACAATACAAACTTCAGTGAATAATAACATTTTTTATCTAGCGATGCCTTTTCTCCAGTATCGTTCAATTCAATATGCGATTACGCTTCGATTTATGGATACGATTGCTTCAATGTCTACTGGCTCACTTCGTGAGCAGTATGAAATGCTATAAAGTATCAAAGAATGAAAAGTTTCAAACAATATCAAACCCATTTAAGATCTCAATTAGCTTTAGCACTCGGAGTGTGTCTCGTCTGATACTTAACAGCACTCAGAGTGTGTCTCGCCTGAGACTTAATAGCACCCGGAGTGTGTCTCGCCTGATATTTAATAGCACTTGGAGTGTGTCTCGTCTGTGTTTAATAGCACTCGGAGTGTGTCTCGCCTGAGACTTAATAGAACCCGGAGTGTTTCTCGCCTGAGACATAATAGCACTTGGAGTGTCTCACCTGCGTTTAATAGCACTCGGAGTGTGTCTCGCCTGAGACTTAATAGAACCCGGAGTGTGTCTCGCCTGATACTTAAAAGCACTTGGAGTGTGTCTCGCCTGAAACTTAATAGCACTTGGAGAGTAACTCGCCTGCGTTCAATAGCACTCGGAGTGTGTCTCGCCTGAGACTTTAAAGAACCCGGAGTGTGTTTCGCCTGAGACTTAAAAGCACTTGGAGTGTGTCTCGCCTGCGTTCAATAGCACTTGGAGTGTGTCTCGCCTGTTACTTAATAGAACCCGAAGTGTGTCTCGCCTGCGACTTAATAGAACTCGGAGTTTGTCTCGCTTGAGACTTAAAAGCACTCGGAGTGTGTCTCGTCTGAGACTTAATAGAACCCGGAGTGTGTCTCGCCATCGACTTAATAGAACCCGGAGTGTGTCTCGCCTGAGACTTAAAAGCACTCGGAGTGTGTCTCGCCTGCAACTTAAAAGAACCCGGATTGTGTCTCGTCTGCGACTAAATAGTACCCGGAGTGTGTCTCGGCTGCGACTTCACAGAATCCGGAGTGTGTCTTGCCTGCGACTTAATAGAACCCGGAGTGTGTCTCGCCTGCGACTTAATAAAATCCGGAGTGTGTTTCGTCTGCGACTTAATAGAACCCGTAGTGTGTCTCGCCTGCGACTTAATAGAACCCGGAGTGTGTCTCGCCTGCGATTTAATTGCACCCGGAGTGTGTCTCGCCTGCGACTTAATAGCATCCGGAGTGTGTCTCGCCTGCGACTTAATATGGACGATAACTCTTAAACATCAGTTTGATAAATTACTAGTATTCAAAGTTGTCCCCACTACTTCTCGTTTTACACTGCCGCTAAAAGTGGGTCATGCCTTATTGCAATACATTTGTATTAATTTTATAATCAGTTTACAATTCAAGTAAGTGCATTCATAATTTTACACCCATTGAACAAAAAAAACTTGTTTGCACCGACAGAAGTGTGCTTCTTTATGATTATTTCGAGTCTTGGTTTAAGTCTTAACCCAAAACACTTCTCCTTTGGTTATATACATGTATTCAGAATGCGAAAACTTCAAACATTTAAACATATTGTAAGGGGGAAATTTGTGTCGATGTAATAAGAATAGTTTTTTCTTTCCAACAAATGTGGTTATGGGCATTTATTGAATCAGTGATAAAACACCTTGAAGGGGAGATCACTCGATGGAAATTAACAGAAACCTACGGACAGAGACATAAATTGTTCCTTGCATAGCTCTGACATATCCCTGTAGCAATTCACTTGCTTATAACGTATGGTCGATTTCAACAATATTGTCATGTTAAAGTATTTAAGGTGTTATTTTTGTATTACATATTTAATATTGACGAATAAAAAAACGTAATTTTGAGGAAAATAAGCTTGCTTAGTATAAAATAAGGAACAAATAAGCTAAAAATAAAGTACTCCACTAGTGAATACAGTTTCTGTCGTTAACCCGCATTGGTGGTGAACACAGCGAGCGGGGTTTGACTTACTGGTTCCAATGCAGTTAATTACGTACCTTGACGCTCCTGACGGTGCCGCCTTCCTCAATGGGGGACAGTACAGGGGCCCTCGAAACAGCCATGTAGCCCATGTGCTTATCAATGATCTGTTTGTTGCGTGCCTGCTTCGAGGCGTCCACGTCGTGGTCGCCGGGTACAATGTCCACTTGGAAGCGACCCCTGTTGTGGGAAAGGAAATATGGCGTGTTGTTTTTATATATATTTCGCTCCCTGGTTTAGTTGAATTTGTCGTTAGTACTGTTGTTAACTTTCAAAATACACTTAAAGATTTATGTAACTAACATATATAACAAGTTATCCATCCAAAAAAAAAAAGTTTGGGTTACTGTTTTTAAGCAGTGCGGATAATGAGTGGAGAATAAAAGTGAATGATAACGTGATAATTGAACTCTGTCTTGAGTGCATGATACGGTATAATCATTCCAATCTGCATCGAGCGCATGCTACGGTATAATAAGTCCAATCTGCATCGAGTGCATGCTACGGTATAATCATTTCGATCTGGCAAGAGTCAATGATACGGTATAATAATTTCACTCTGCCTCGAGTGCATGATACAGTATAATAATTTCAATCTGGCACGAGAAATGATACGGTTTAATAATTCCACAATGGCTTGGGGCAAAGTGTTTTAAAGCTTTTAAAATATTTTCTTAAAATACATGTATTCTGATAACCTCGTCGTTAGTGTTAAATGCGTCAACCAATAATTGACTCCAATACATTAATATATTTAAGCTATAACAATGCAGAAACGTTTGCACTTTTGTCCAACCATAGAATAAGAGGAATCAAAGCACATGAAATTGTATGCACATTTCGTAAATTTTAACAAGAGATGTGTTTGTCAGAAACACAATGCCCCCTACTGCGCCGCAATGCACTAAAAGATTTGTTTTATTATATCCCTTTAACAAGGGACAAAATTGTCACAAAACCAGGTTTTCAAGTTGAAAAAAAAATAAGTCTGATAAAGGGAGAAAACTCAAACTGAAATGATTGTTTATTATTAACCCCCTTTGTTTCAAAATAAATATATTTTTAGTTGTAGCGACCTTGACCTTGGAGTTATTGACGTAATTCTTTGTGCGACACACCGTCCAATGATGGTGAAAAAATGTGCCAAATGATTTTAAAATCTCACAATGAATGACATAGTTATGGCCCGGACAAGCTCATTTATGGCCATTTTTGACCTTTGAACTAAAAGTGTGACCTTGACCTTGGAGATATCGACATAATTCTTTCGCGCGACACACTGTCTAATTATGGTGAACATATGTGCCAACTGGTTTTAAAATCTAACAATGAACGACAAAGTTATGGCCCGGACAAGCTTGTTCCGCCCGCCAGAGCGCCCGCCAGAGCGCCCGCCCGCCGACATTCGCCAATCTAATAACCATCTTTTTCCTTCGGAAAAACTGGTAAAAAATATTACTTCCCTTGTGAAATGATCTGTACCTGCCAAATTATATAAAGTAGATATTATCTCTCTTTAAAGCTTGTTACTTCCCTTGGATTTTGTTTTGTTGACCTTTGACCATGAAGGATGAGCTTGACCTTGACCTTTCACCGCTCAAAATGTGCAGTTCTATGAGATACACATGCATGCCAAATATCAAGTTGCTATATTCAATATTGCAAAAGTTATTCAAAACTTGATTTTAACCAAGGTTAAAGTTTTGGGACAAAATGACAGACAGACGGAATGACAGACAGACAGGCCAAAAACAATATACCCCCGATCATTCGATCCGGGGGCATAGAAAACATCGTACAATAGCATGTTATATACAAGTGTTCACTTTCAGTATAATAATGCATGGTCATTTCATTGGTGGAAAAACAAATATATTTACAAAGATGATTATATTCTACACAACACATCTGTCTGAATTAAGCTTTTTATTGCGTACTAATTGCCCTGTCATTGTTTCTTTAAATTGAAACACAACTTTCTATATTTAATAAGAAAAATAGGTAAGTATGGATGGATGTAGTGTGCTTACATTTTGTATTGACGCAAATTATATTCACGCCTCAAAACAAAGCCGACAACAACCAATTTAGTGTTCGTTACCCCGGTTACTTTGTAGTATATTTCCCGTACCCGGAGTATATTGTATGATGCTTAACCCTTTGCATGGTGGGAAATTTGTCGTCTGCTAAAATGTCATCTGCTGAATTTCTAAAATTAGCATTTTTTTCGATTTATTCAAAGAACACTATCAAAATAGCAAATATTTTGGATCCTGATGAGACGTCACGTTATGTGGCGTCTCATCTGGATCCAAACAGTTTGCAAAGGCCTTTAAAATTCGGTTCCAGCGCTGGAAGGGTTAAAGAGTATCCGGAGTACTTGTAAGTAAGTCAACAATCACTAATCGAGCGACAATGCCAAGGTCACCGATATTACTGTTTTTATTGAATATTATAAGACCTTCATCAGTTCACTTGAAAATTACCGCAGCACTGGTGCGTAACGTTTTTACATGTGTAATGTTAATGTTTAAACACGATTATCAATATCGGAGCATTTATTAGAATACAACCTGAAATATTATTATTTCGAATGCAAAGGTTTTATGCATGGGACAACTTGGAAATAACGCTGCTGTTTGTAAAATATCAAATAAATTTTAAAAAACAAGATATCAGTTGAATTAATGAAGTGTTTACGGAGTTAAATCACTTGTTAAAGGGATCTTTTCACGGTTTGGTAAATTGACAGAATTGAAAAAAGTTGTTTCAGATTCGCAAATTTTCGTTTTAGTTATGATATTTGTGAGGAAACAGTATTACTGAACATTTACCATAGTCCAGTATAGCCATTATATGTATCTTTGACAATTTGAAAACCTAAAAATTATAAAGCGTTGCAACGCGAAACGATTGAAAAATTTGGAGAGTTCTGTTGTTGTCATTTAAATTTACGAAACTACGAAGATTGCTTATATAAGGTATAAAATACTTATTCAGTGTATACTCGGTGGAATAGCCGAGAGGGCTAATGAGTTTTTACTTCAGACTAACTCCAGGACTCCGGGGGTCACTGGTTCGAGCCCTGGTACCGGCTACTTTTTTTTTCCTTGTCATAATTTTATTCTTGATTTTTTACTGGAGCTTTTAAGATCCAATGTTTTCATTTATCAATATAAAGCATTTAATGAAAAACTTCAAAATCTGTGAAAAGGCCCCTTAAACGACACGTTTTGTAATAACGAGCTCCTCCATAAAACTCACCCTTTGTTTGACGCAATTGCGTTTAAAAGTGGCAAAGAGTCGTCGCTTTCATTGTTCACGTCCAACGGATGTGTTTGCGCATGCTCGATGTCTTCCTTGGAGCTTTTACGGTGAAGAAGATTTAGCGGGAAACTCCACTTCCGGTCCTTTTCGGCGCGTTTCAAAGGGGTGTATTCCGGTAGTTGTTCGGTGGCAGGGGACTCTGCACACGAGAGCTGTGCATAAGAATAGAAACAATTTCCTCATTTTGGGTAAGATAATAATTTATGATTTACAACGCTGGAAACGTGTGAGAAAGATACATTGTTTAATTAAACAGATTGTCCAAAAACGGCTTAGCATTATGCATGCTCATACGATTAGAAAATATTTCCCCCTATAACCGGTTTTTATCCCATGCCAAAGGCGAGGGACATACAATTAGCGTTTTCCGTCCGTCCTTTCGTTTGTCAGTCCGTCCGTATGATAGTCCGTCCGTCCATCCGCCCGTCCGTCTGTCACAATTTATTTTTGGCGGCGATATCATTTCAACGAATGTTATGCAGTTTATTATATAAGTGGGAAAGCGGTAACGAATAGATGAGTCGCGATCTAATAAAACTTGGCATAGTGCTTGTGCGTAAATTGTCATCCCAGATTAGCCTGTGCAGTCCGCACAGGCTAATCAGGGACGACAATTTCCGCTTTTATGGAATTTTTCGTTTAAATGATGTCTCTTCTTAGCGAAAATCCAGTTTAGGCGGAAAGTGTCGTCCCGGATTAGCCTGTGTGGACTGCATATGCTAATCTGGGATGACAATTAACGCACAAGCATTATGCCCAGTTTTCTCAGAACGCGACACATATGTAGGGGTGGATGTGGTGTACGAGGAACTTCGGACTCAGTGAATTGCCAATTTTGAAACAAACCATATACAAACCCTTACATAGCTTATTTCACTTGTACGACTGTCGATGCTACCCTTTCGTACGTGCCGACCCGCGTTTACGAGTGACGTCAAAGACACGTCAAGGGGTCCTTTGGGTGGAAGCCCGTTAGGTACCTGGTTGGACTTGATGTCAAGGTTTGTATGAGAATGTGACATCCTGGAAAAAACGCTATAACATATACCACAAAGGATACAAGTGTGGGATGAGTCTGCGCCGCCCCCTTCGCTCCCCTAACAAATCTTAATGTATACGCTTATTCAAAATTGGTACATCCTTATGCTTTTGCTCAATTTCATACTTTGCTTCATAGGAAAATTGTATTAAAAATTCATGATTTATTTCATCTTCGGTATAATACGTCTGATCTCTCCCACAAGTTTATATATAGTTTTTCTATCGCTTTGCTCGCGCAGTTTCGAAAGCGATGAACGTAATCAGTACTTAATTAAGTAAAACAACACCGATTAACCGCCCTCTTACAATTTCTCACGGTCCCCTTACAGTAACGGCACTTGAAGTCCACGTTCGCGGAGATATATATGGGCAGAATCGTAAGAAAACGTGTTTATATTGAGGATATCACTGAAAATCCGGTTGAAATGGGTAGAAAACAAACAATATAGCGATTTTTATTTTGGGGTCGAGTACGGTAAGTACGAAAACGACATAATTGATATTCATGATTCAACACGTTAATTAAAACCTAAACAAACAAAATTGCGGATACGAGTGAATTTAGCGGAGAGAAGATAAGAACAAATGCAAATACATTTGTTACAGACGGAAACTGAGTTGCAACGCTACGTTTTTTCTAAATCTATGTATTTATCTTCCATAATTTATGCTTATAATGTTTAGCGATAGCTACATTTAGATATAATTTGCATAACTCGCGACGCTGTAATGATTTTTGCCTATTGCATGTATTTATGATCATTAATGTATTATGTTATCGATTCAAACCCGATTTTGACCAGGTTTTCGATGTCAACCTCGATAAAAACTATAAATGAATTTAATGAATTTACCTAAAGTTTATTTCTCGCTATACGATTTATATGCAAAATAACGATCTATTCCGCGAACGTCAACGCACAGATTATCTATACCTGTGTGTATAGTACCGTTTTTACGAATTACTTTCGGCGAAACATATTCATGTTTATATATGAACTATTTATTTCAACTTTTAAAAAGCCAATCATACAGTTAACAAACTATAACATAACATAGACAATTCGAACAATAGTGTATACACTTAGTTTGCATATAAAGAAAACTTACTGCAGACTCTCTTTATCTCGGAAGAGGCTCCAGTTCGAATCCCCGTGAGTCACGTGAGAGCGTGAGCGCTGGCGAAGCCCGGCGAAGCTTCCGTTGTGGTTCATATCATAGAGCTCCGGGTTAGGCACGATACGTTGATGGTCTAAACTCGGCCGCCTGCAAAGACAGCATCAGTCTTTGACGTCCGTTATGCGAAAAGCAATAGAGAACAATGACTAAATTGGATGTGTAAAAAATATATGAATAATTTTCATAAGGTTGCACGTTCAACTCAATAAACTTGTAAAATTAAAAGTAACGACTTGTGACACGAGTCTTGATTCTATAGAAACTGTACTTACTCCATATTATACGTGGACCCCATAAAGTTGGGTCTGCGCGAGGCCATGGACGCTTCGGTGTACGGCAGTTCCTCCGTGACAATTTCGTTGAAGTGCATGTCTTTCACCAGAGCAGGAACCACCTGGTGGCAGTAGTCGACCAGGCACCACATCGCCTGCAACCAGCAGACGACAAGCTTGAGCTATTGCATCAACCATTTCTCAGGGTGCCGATAATGTTTAGCTATTTCATGATAAATTTTCGAGAAGGCGACACTTTTGAGGCACAGCAAACCTCAGTTTTGAGGTAAAGTGTACTTATAATGCACACACAAGGCAATTTTGTAATATTTCAAAAGAAGGTCAGGCGACACATGGCTACTGCATAACTTTGAGGCAAGCAGTCGTCAATTCAGAACAAGTTCTACAATTTTTAACATAGAGGAACACCGTTGAAGTCTATCAAAACAGGAAATATATTTTATTCTAAACTTTAACAATTATTTTATCACGATAATTTGAAAATACAACTCGAATGTGGTAAACGAAACTAATAGTTAATAACACTGAAAATTATAATAGTGAAAATATTTATATGAAACAAGCAAATAAAAAAGGTTTCTCGTAAGGATTCTTCTTGTTAAACAATAACGATTGATATGATTAAGTACCCCAACGTGTCGGTCCATCAGCCAGTTCATGTCAAAATCGTCGTCGTCCTCTCCGAATGGATTAATGAGCTGCTCTGCAACCTGTAGTTTAAAAACAGAAACAATACCGTACGACTGAAATTAACCCATTTATACCTAGCGTCTAGAAAAAAGGCATTGGCAAACAGCGTAACCCAGATGAGACGCCGCATGATGCGGCGTCTCATCAGGGTCTGCGATGTTTGCTTTAAGGAATTTCTGTAAGAAATATTTTAAATATAGAAATAAATATGCTAGACACCCCTAATTTTGGAAATAAATTGATCCAATTTAGAAGGATGGTAGAGTCCACTGGGCATAAATGGGTTAAAAGAGGTGGAAACACGTCATCACCTTCATGGCGAACTTTATTTAGAAAGTATGCTTATAATTTGGGTTTGCATTCAACCTCTTTTTTGTAAAACCTTGCTATCTTTTCAAACAATTAGGGAACGAAAAAAGTCAATGCTCTTGACAATATGATAGCATAAATGGAACAGCTGTGGTACTTATGTAAAAAGAGCCCGTAAATTTCATATAAATTATTTTAAATTCTCAATTAGTTGATAGACTTTAATATTCATTTATAAAGTACATGTATACAACGCAACGTAATTCTATTTGATACGATATTAAGTCATATTCTGATTATTCATATGTGAATTCGTATGTAATATACATAATGGTATTTACAGATAGTGGTCAAGGAATTGTTGCCAAGTTGCTGTTTTATTCCGATATAATTAATTGCAGATGCGCTTCTTGTGATTAAGATATATTAATTTAAACTGACTAGGAAGCGTTTTTCAAAGACAAGTTAATTGCAATTATTTCGCTGAATTCTAACCTATTGCTATCTTTCACATATGTATATACTAACGTGTTAACAATTATGCGGACTATTCTCTTATTTTCGGTAAATGTTATTGTATATTAACGCGGGCATATTTACCAGGTATGTGCTATGCATACTGAGAAATGATAACTTGTACAATCGTAAAGATTTTAAAAATGAAGACCGTCATATTAACCGACCTGAACACGCCTTATGGAAGTTAATAAACTATAAAAAAAAACCTGGGAATTCATATATTTTCGTTATATTCACTAACAAATATATGTTTGTAAAAGAAATTTGATAATACTGTTAACGTTTTTACTCTGTGTGCCATGCTTACATGTATGAACAATTACAACACCATAGGGTGAGCACTTCGTCTTGCTAATGTGTACGCTCCAGTCTGATACGCTTCGACAAGGCTTCGATTTGGCCTACCTTGGAGACGAATGTCTAAATATGCCTCGAAGTTTAAATGTTGAAATAATCTACTTTCCTATTGTGGGTGGTAGTACTGACTTATATATTGACTTTCTACTTAATATTGTGCATTACTGATCAGGTATAACTGCTGTCACCAGTTCAGCCAGTAATATAAGGAAAACATATACTTATTTGTATCGAAATTCCATTTCTTGGAAAGACTTCAAATTCAGTAAACGATAAAAGAAATTTTGCAGGTGTTTGAGAATTGTACCTGTTAACTGTTCACCTGTACAAAACACTTATTGTAAATGTGTGTACATGACGAAAGCCTACACAAAAGAATGCAATACTTTGCCGGTTACTTATTTTTGTTTTTGTTGTGAATTTTTGTTTATTTTACCGGGATGTTTTAACCCATTTATGCATAGCGTCTAGAAAAAAGGCCATAATGCGGCGTCTCATCTGGGTCTTCGCTGTTTGCTAAATAGAATTTCTGTAAGAAAAATTCTAAATATAGAAATAAATATACTAGACATCCCTAATTTTGAAAATAAATTGATCCAACTTAAAAGGATGGGAGAGTCCACTAGGCATAAATGGGTTAAAACTCGTACCTTGAGCCAGCCCATGTAGAAGAGGAACTGCAGCAGTGTGAATACGGGCACGTAGAGGTCAATGTTACCCTTGTCGTTGTCCACGTACTGACGGCCGATCAGACAGGCGCCGAAAAATATGTACACCGCCAATGTCACGACCTGCAACATGTATTACATAGCTGTATACTTGGTGATCGTATATTATATGTAAAAGTCGCACCATACTTTACCGAAATATGGCAGGTATTCAACAAGCAAACAAGAAAACATAAACAGAATATGCTGAAATAGTCGATACAATGTTAAGTGTGCGCCATATAACAATTATTTTTTTATTCATATGAAAGCATTTTGTTGTTCGATTTGGTTCCTTGCAACATATTGCATGACCCTTATTGGTAAGAAAGAAAACTCTTTTATAGGTATTGCAATATTTGTTGTTATAATATGTTCTTTTGATAGGTATTCGTAAAGTGTGGTAATCTATCCTATGTTGTGAACAACAGAGACCGTTTCAACGCTAGACTGATTGTTCGTGCACCACATGTTCGTACCTGAGTATAAACCAACGGGACTGTGATCCAGTCGAAGACGAAGCAGATCGATAATCTATCGCGGTAATCAGCCAGTTGCTAAAACAAAAAGCCATCCGTTAACATATAAATGAGCCGCGCTCTGTGCAAAGGGGGTTTGGTGAATGTGCGTAAATGGTCGTCCCAGATTAGGCTTCGCAGTCCGCACAGGCTAATCAGAAACGAAACTTTCCGCCTAAGCTAATTATTTGATCAATTAGACTTTGTTTAAAGAAAAATACCACAAAGGGGAAAGTGTCGTCCCTTATACGCCTGTGCAGACTGCGTAGGATAATCTGGGACGACACTTTAAACACATGCATTCAACCACCATTTAACAGAGACAGGCCCAAATAAATAATTAAGTATAAGATAATGAGAGTGAGGACCATTGCAGTTAACCATACCCGGCCAAGTTGTAAATCAAATCAGTTTCTGGATATTTTAGGTAAGCACAATAATCCCGAACATCAAGATATTAATTAACTGCGCAATTTCGAAGATTCTTTCCTAGCTGATCAATGTCTGGCACTGTGCCTATAGATATTAACGTCAGAGCAAACAGGCCCGTCTTAAATTTTAACATCGTAGGGTATTTAAAACTTACAAAAAAATGTAAAATATTATTGACAGATGATAAACGAACAACACTAACAATAGATGTGTTTGTCAGAAACGCAATGCCCCTAATGCACATTTGAAGCTATATATGACCTTTGACCTTGTAGGATGACCTTGACCTTTCACCACTCAAACTGTGCAGCACCATGAGATACTCATGCATGTCAAATATCAAGTTGCTATCTTCAATATTGCAAAAGTTATGACCAAGGTTAAAGTTTTGGTTAAAGTTTTGGGACACACACACATACAATGACGGACAGGCCCAAAACAATATACATGTACCACCGATCATTCGATCCGGGTGCATAAAAACTAGTACGACTTTGTGTCTATTATTTAATGGCTATTCAAAATGGCATTAACTGTTTTTCATAAATAATAGAATATATTCTTCAGGCAACATTTAAGGTGTTTTAAATGACTCAAAGCTGCAGCGCGCGCACCTGTATCACAAACTGGAAGCCGTAGTCACTGGTGATCTTGCCCTCCCGCCTGGCATTTGTGATGACAGTGTTGGCCCAGACCAGTGGCACCCAGAACTTGTGGTACTTGCAGTTGACGTTCTCGAGATCTATCACTTCATCGTCGGTCAGAAATCCTTAGATGTAAAAAAAAGTAAATTGTTGAAGAATTTGGTTTAATAGCGAGTAAATAATTATAGAAAACAGAGAAACAACTTCATTGTTGTTCAATATCAATTTACCCAACGTTTAATAGCGATTAATTCGGGACTAAGCGGTAGGTAAGGCAGTTCCTTCGAAAACGTTTTTACCCCATTTAACTTATGTGTATTGACCATTCCAATTGTGTATGCTAAGTGTTGTACGTGTTGTATTGTATTGTATTATACCTTTACCTCTTAGATACGTATTTTTACGCATTTGTAGTCCCTTAGTTAAATATAACTTATAAACTTTCTTCCTAAATTCAAGTTTACATGCTTCATTTCTAACCCTTAGAGATACTGTTCTGGTTTTATGTTGTTTGCACATACCCATTTTCACTTTAAACTATAGGTGATGGTTACATGAATTTATATTCTGCTTTTATTTTTTGAGTTTATTATTCGTATTTTGTGTGTGTTGACATTATTTTACAAGGAAACAACATGACGTGGGGCATAAGGACAGAAAATGCTTGCAATTAATAGAATAACCAATATATGCCTAGAGAAAAAAGGCCTTTGCAAACAACGTAGACCCAGATGAGACGCCGCATGATGCGGCATCTCATCAGGGTCTGCGCTTTTTGCTTAAAGAAATTTCTGTAGGAAATATTCTAAATATAAAAGTAAATATACTAGACATCCTTAATTTTGGAAATAAATTGAGAAGGATGGGAGAGTCCACTAGGCATAAATGGGTTAAACATGCGACAAAGAAAGAACACATAACATACGGCCGACACTCAAGCAAACCGACGGAAGTGCATGCCCTAATGTGGTTGATAAACATGAACACAGCCACATAGTGAGATATGCATACACATACAAAACCATATACAGACATATATATGGAATCATATACAAACATATTTATTCTTTAACAGGCGATGTTTTTGTGAAACACTATGTCCTCATATATTTGACATTTGACCTTGAAGGATGACCTTGACCTTGACCTTTCACCACTCAAAATGTGCAGCTCCATGCGATACACATGCATGCCAAATATCAAGTTGCTATGTCCAATATTGCAAAAGTTTACATAAAATGAGCGCTTTTGACCCATATATTTGACCTTTGACCTTGAGGGATGACCTTGACCTTTCACCACTTAATATGTGCACTTCATGAGATACACATGCATGCCAAATATGAAGTTTCTATCTTCAATATTGCAAAAGTTATACCAAAATGTTAAAGTTGGAGCAAACAAACACACAAACCAACCAACCAACAGACAGAGCAAAAACAACATGTCCCCACTATAGTGGCGGGGACATAAAAAGAGGTATCCAATTTAACAATTGATCCAGTTTGAACCTTATTTTTCTTACCATGCGCAGTCCCGTAACTGCCTCTTGTCTTTTAGCAACTTCCTTATATCTCATAATATATCGCTTAATCACTTTCTTATTACGAAGAGCATTCTACACTTTAAAGCATAGTAATATAACCTAACTGTCTTTATTTCTCTATCTAAATCATTCGGGTACACGTTTTATATTATCAAAGGCCACACTCCTACAATGTGTACATTTTCTTACTTATATTTTACACTGTTCCTAATGTTGACACATTTCTATATCATTTAGCTACACGTTAAATAGTGTACACCCTATCATCGGCCACTTTCAACTAACAGAAGTGAGACATAGCATTAGACTCGCGCTTTTTCTCAATTCTGTTTATCCATTTATGCCTGGTGGACTCTCTCATCCTTCTTAATTGGTTCAATTAATTTCCAAAATTATGGATGTCTAGTATATTTATTTCTGTATTTAGCATATTTCTTACAGAAACTCCTTAAAGCAAACAGCGCAGACCCTGATGAGACGCCGCATTATGTGGCGTCTCATCTGGGTCTACGCTGTTTTCCAATGCCTTTTTTCTAGACGCTAGACATAAATGTGTTAATTGTACTGTGCAGTCCTACTGTTATGTATATTTTGTCAAAAGTAGTATGCATATTTTTGAAGCTAAAATGTGTTTACGAAACGCCAAAAACATATTGTTCAAACAAATATTTATACAGTGTATTTTGCCCGAGCATGGTGTTGGTTGACTTGAGAACACTTAATTAAACACTGAAATAAATCTGGTTTATGATAATCTTCACCACTTAAGCAGATGCATTGAATTCGTTTATTATGGAAAAAGTGTCTCAGATTACGTCAACTGACACCCGCTGCTCTATATCTTACATCAATACTATGCGCTCTATACCTTACATAACTTGAGGTATTGCTTCAAAACTATGCGAGTGGAAAATTGATTGTAATAACAGTTGTGTATGTCGTTGTAGACATCTTTTGCGGCTCTCAAAGAATTGTAATATTCTTTAGTTTTGACACATTTCACAACAGATTTTTTGAAACGATATAACGCCACTTACATTATAAGGATAGATTTATCGGACAGCTTTAACGTAAATAACGTGTTGTTTGGTCGGTGTTATGATTCACGTTTCTGACAAATGAGAAAACAAAATCACCGAATTAACATTGACTGAAGCGCTTACACATGACAATTTCAGACCAATGCAAAATAACAGTCTGGCATCTCTGTGATAAGGTGTCATAACCGCTGAAACATGCCTAATTGAGACGGAATCCACATTTAAGGAAACTCGAATGAATAACATGATCCATATACAGTACAGCTCTTAGAAATTATTCATTTTCCGCGGTGTCACCGCGAACGCGTTTTTGGTAGGAATCACCGCGGACGTCGGAGGTTCACCGGTCCGAGATGATCGTCGTATCAATCCACGGAGGACGTAATTTACTTCAGCAAAAAACACAGCAGGCATTCGTCCACCGTGGTCCGCGGTGACGATCCGCGGCGTTACACCGTGACCGTAACTATTTAATCTCAAAGTAGATTTTAACTATACAAACATGTATTTATCTTTTGAATATATACATGTAGATACATGTATCATAGCGCATGTTATTAATGATGATTATAATAACTATATTGTTATTATTATAATTATATGCATGTAACATACATCCAATAGAGCCTGGATCAAATTTTGAAATGACAGCGTCGCTACATTCTGATTTCCGCTATATTGGCTTATATTAAATGGATTAAATGATTATCAGTGTTCAGACTTGTAAAATGTAAACTGTGTTTAAAAATAAAATGTGTTGGTTTGGGTTGATTACCGATTTTATTTAAAGAGTGATCACAGAAAAAAATGTTCACTCGTGTCTTTGCAACTCCTAAAAATACTATTTTTTAACACCCGTGAAATAAAATCGAAACAAGCAAATAACCTGTATATCCCTTTAAAGCGAGTATATACGATCTTGTCAAATATGTATTCATTAATATAAAATGTGTAAAAGATTTATTAAACATATATTTTTCATAAATTAAAATAAAAGTTAAGAAGAACATGTGTCGAAAAATGCTAAATTAAACAGATATTTAATTCTGATATCGAAAAAGGCTCTATAGTCGAATTCGCCAGCATGTAAATCATGCAAGTATGATGTGAATTCCTGCATCGATATCTATTCATACGACACACGAACACTAACTAAAAAGACGAATGCTTCGGTTATTGTAGGAAAATATGTACGAAATATATTCGTCGCAATCGGCTCGGGGCGCTAATTTGTCTTTGCTTAATGTTATGAAATTTGTCTTCAATGTATATTTTGTCTTGCCTATTTTGTGTTATTGTTCACATTTTATCAATATATTACACTTTATCACATATACAAAGTCGTATAAACTCGCTTTAAATGTGTTTTTTATTGTAAAACTTTTGTTATAATGAAAAACAGTGCTAGTTTTCTATAACATTACGATTGCAAAATTTACATTTTCTGTTGTCGTGAAATATTTCTATATCGACCTCTTTCTATTTTAAATTTTTGAAATAATACTCAAAATTTTGTGAGAGGTACGTGAATTCTATGTTTTGGAATTTTAATACTATCGAGATATGTATGATTGCGTAACATGGAAACACCGAATTACACTTATCACAAATTTACAACCGAATTCCACATTAAAATGATCGTTGGTATTGATTAGATACGGGTTCTTCACATGTCGCCGGGTTATTACCGAATACCGCCTTCACTTATCACTAATCTCTTTCAATTGTTTGCGATTTTTACAGTTTGCACAATTTTCCACCATCTTCATTAATTTCACGCGTATTTAGACACAAGGTCTGATTTGATAAAATACTAGTAGATGATTGGCTATAAAAGATTACCCGATTTGTTTCATGATTGTCCTTTTGATTAAATGAAAGACGGATGTTTTAAAATTGTTTTTACTCTTATGCTGATACTCATTACTAAGAATAAATTGTAATTGTTAGTGTTTTTTTAGTAAAATATCTAATTGTCTATTAAAGAGTTTAGATTTGTTTGATGATTATCCTTCGGATTTCATGAAAGTCGGATTTTTTAATCGCCTTTACCCGTGTGTTGCTCTTTGATTAATCTTGGTGAATGATTTATTTCGCCGTACCCGTGCTGTTTACAATTTGCAACAGAAGAGGGCAATTTATTCTCTCATAGCATTTAGCATGATGTATACAAACACAATATAATTTTTTCACCTGAATTGAATATTTATTAACAATGCTATTGAGGCTTTATTGGTAATTCTACTGAGAAAGAAGATGCAGTAAATAGTAAGTTTTCCTTTATTGTAACCAGATTGAAATTTTGACTATTATGTTATCATTGCACCATTTAATGAGTCTTTAGTAAAACTTAACATCTATTGTTTAAGGTTAATTTAATTAATTTATTTATTTTAATTTTCTTATGTCATGTTGTTCAGCCTACATATGGGCATTTATTTTATGCTAATCAGGTGTTATATTAGCCCGTGGCAATGTGTGTCGCTAAGATAAGATATTGTCCAGATGGTAACTAACATGATAGTCGTTACAACAGAGACCATACACCACAGGCGGTAAACGATATCAGGATCAATAATATACTGTTTTACCCAGTACATAACTAGCTGACGTGCCCTTTCGCATTTTTAGACTTCATAATAGCTGACACGTGAAAGCCAGCTTGATAAAGATTAATAATCTGCAATTTTGTCGTGTGTGTTACTTTCCCCATCGTAATACTGTATTCGAATAGTGAATTTTAAAGGGATCTTTTCACGATTTGATAAATTTACAAAATTGAAAAAAACTTGTTTAAGATTCGCAAATTTTTTATTTAGTTGAGATATTTTTTAGGAAACGGTAATACTGAACATTTACCATGGTTTAATATAGCCAGTATATGCATCTTTTGACGATTTTAAAAACTGAAAATTATAAAGCGTTGCAACGCGAAACGATTGAATAATTGCATAGTTCTTTTATTGTCGTTTAATTTTGTGAAACTACGAAGATTGCGTATATAAAGTATAAAATACATCTAACATATATACTTGGCAGGATGGCCGAGCGGTCTTATTCGTTTTAACTCCATGACTCCGGGGGTCACTGCTTCGAGCCCTGCAGAGCCCTGCAGAAAGCTACTTTTTTCCCTTTTTTCAATTTTATTCCTGATTTTTTTACAGTGTTTACATTTATCAATATAAAGCATTTAATGACAAACTTTAAAACATCCAACATCTGTGAAAAGGCTCCTTTAATGCGAGTGATATATATAAAATTATATATATATATATATATATATATATATATATATATATATATATATATATATATATATATATATATATATATATATATATATATATTTATTTATTTATTTATTCATGGTAAACATTTACCTCTTCAAATTAAAAGCGCAAACGTTCGTGCGAAATTTAAAAGAGCCACCGGGTTGTGGCACGCAGTAGCTTTTGGTGGCCGTGATATAAAGTAGCATCGCTAAAAAAAAGGGGTTTAATACATCACGCCGGGTATGCGAATACTTCGTTTACGGATGGCACTTCACTTACAGAGAACAACAAACGCCACGCGCGAGAGGTGAGTTCTTCAGCTTTTTTGTATTTATGTTCTGTTTATTTGGTTTTTAGACACAGAACATTGTTTGGGTGATTAATGGTATAGCACTTCGTATTGCGAAGAAAGAAATTCGCGAAAAAACGGTGAATTATTTAAAAAAAAACGATAAAATTTCATCGATAATCAGCATGAATTGAATGATCAGTACATATTTAAACAAAATAAACATACTTGGAAATAAATCAAGAACGTGCTTACTATTCGAAATAAAAGATCAATATATCCAGTAATGTTACAACATGTTACATTTTAGTTTACTCATGTATTTGAGAAAATTCAAATGTTTTAAGAGTCGCATGCACATTTTTCATCTGCACTTCGTTTACCGATCATCTAAAAAACAATGGCACTTCGTTTCCTGACATCTAGACACTTTTTTCCAGATATAGCACACTCGTATTTTTTGAATCAAAAATGCAGAATTCGCTGTGGAATACTGTTAAAGTAAGCAGGCAATAAATAAAAATGTATGTACTTAGTACGCAAATAAAAAACGAATAAACGAAGCATGTTCTTATCCCTTTGAAATATGATTATGATTTGGTATAAATGTGAAAGATAAATGTTAAACAAATTGGATATGTCTAATGAGTAAAATCTATATGACCATATATTTTAAATTACGTTCTAAGCGGTTGATCTAAAGCATTTATCTTTATGTCCAAATGAAGGTACTAAGGCTATTTTCTTTTATATTAGATAGCATGTCATAAATAATCACTCTGCTTAAACTGCCTCTCAGAGATTAATATCAGCAGCGATGCAGGTTCGAAATTCTATTGGAACTTTTTGGCTCAATGCCAATAAACGAAAATAGCAATAAAAGAACGGGCGGAGTTGATTTAATCACACGATAGTGGTGTAAAATTATGCATATCCGTCTTTGTTTTAATATAAACACAACACATGCTGCATATGAAGTTCTATCCAATATAGCACCCTAAACTTCGTTTGTGTGGGTATACTAAGTACTTACTCCATAATATGACATTTAAACATTTTATGTACGCATTCCTTTTTTTCCAGAATCAGTTGATTTTACGATTTAATTTTAAACGTGATTCTTAAAACTCAACCAATACAGTGATTTAGGGTCAGGTTAATCGCACTTCGAGCAAACGTTAGCGTTGCGTAAAGGGAAGTGCTCCCTATAAGCAGGGCTCAAAATACATGGAGTTTTACCATTCTCTTTTTAATTTTGTTGCTACGCATAAGTATCGTCTTGATGATGCGATTCAAATAAGCACAACCGACATAGGATTTTATGAAGAACAAATGTGTATTTGCGTCATAAAGACCCCTTCACTACCGTTATCTATAGCCCTGCTATAAGTAAAATTAAACACGATTGTGTTGATTCGCATTATCCGTACACATTTATTTAATAATAAATATTATCTTATTTGAAAATTGCAATTATAATAAACATAGTATAAATTAATAGTCATGTGATTTTTGAAAAATATATTTTACAAATGTTTCGTATGAATAGCCATAATATAAATAAATGCATTTGAGGTAGAAGATAAAACTCAGTTATTAGAGTGCCCGCTTTGTTGGAAGTCTCCGTAATCTGAAGTGCCCTTTATCGGTAAACAAAGTGGCTGCAACTTTATGTATGCCACCTATTACAAAACGTACTATCTTTGTTTATATTTCATTGAATGCTATCAAAATTTCAGTATTTGAAGCACAGTGATTACTCTACATGCTGGAATAGCAAAAAATATCTTGCAATAATTCTAAGTAGTTTTATTTTGTTAAAATGTTTACTGTTCATCCAGTTTATGCTGTTTTCCGATCAAATTTTCTATTTTTTGGGCAAAACTGTTCCATTCTTCCGTGAAATTGTGTATTCCCAATACAAAAGGATACACCATTTATCAACTCGACCATGTGTCTTGTCTTAAAAACTAATCTTTAGGATATAACTTTAAATAAAACAGAGGAACTTACCTCTAGCGCGTGGCGTTTGTTGTTCTCTGTTAGTGAAGTGCCATCCGTAAACGAAGTATTCGCATACCCGGCGTGTACATGTGTCTAAAGTGCCGTTAGAGATTAACCTTTGCGATGCGCACCTGCAGATCAGGGATGACACTTGGCACATGAACTGGATTTTCTCTAAGATAAGACTCATGAACTGGATTGTCTCTAAGATAAGACTTCCTTTACACACAAATTATAATAAAAGTGTGGTCTCCGATTAGCCCTTGCGGACTGCATAGACTATTCTTGGGGACACTTTGCGCACATGCGTAAAGACCGGTTTTCCACATCAAGGCTAAAATGAAGTATCACTTCTTAAGCCTTAGGCGAAATATTCGTTTGTTTTAGAAACAGGGATCATGACATTTTCACAGCTCACATCACTTGAGAATCGCTATAGCGTAACTAAACATAACAGTTTCTTAATCTATTCCCAATGACCAGTTTGAAGATATTCATAATTTGAAAATAGAGACTGTAATATGTAATTACTTAAATAATCATTGACTTGAATATAGTCTAAATTAATTATTTAAGTATATGAAATTATTTAAATAAAAATGCTTTAACCAGTACTCGAGCTATGGGCCTTCGGTAGCAAACTCTTACTCAGACGGCTATTTAAGTTAGAGGACGTATTAAGTTGTTCTCTGTGGTCGTAATATACTTTGTTCCCAATAATTTATGAAATGTGTCACAATTGTATGCATATTTGTATTTGATGACTTTTTAAAATGTCATTTTACCAATATGGGAACCAGCCTAAAAGATGACGTTGTAAATTTGTCATGCTTACCACACATAATAAAGATTCAGTGAATGTCAATGTCTTTCAAAACATAGGTCCACATACATATTTCACGTTTACCCTACATATCACATCCACTTGAATCCAGATGTCAGTTTTACAACACACTTCTCCCTTACTGTTATACTTTTTAATGATAATAAAATGATATGCAATGACACTGCCAGTCGCGCTATTGGTCTGAACAACATTTGATTGCGCCACAAATCTTCAAAAGCTAAATAAATAAATACCATCGAGAGATGAATTAAGCACCATTGTAACACACTCTTTATTATTTATGGGCACATATTTTGGACGTTCTTTTGTCAGTGGTTCGATCCCAGGTGGGGTTAAAAAAAATCTTTCTTTAATTTCATTATTTTTTTATACTGGAGCTCGTTAGTCCTGTTGTTTACATTGATCAATTTAAAGCATTTAATTAAAAAAATTAAAAACATGCCGTACTCTGTGAACAAGTACATGTTAGATATTCATGATTAAGGTGGAATTGGATACTGAATGGTCTTATGTTTGTGATTAAATATCGTTTTTTATTAATGTCTTTTGGTAAGCTGTTGTGATCCCATTTAATATTGTAAACAATTTCTAATGTTTATGCATATTTCTAACAATCTATATACCGGTACTTGGGTATTGCCTATTTGCTGTATTATGAAATTTGACCTAGACGGTAGGGATTGTTAAAACAAAAAATCTATGTTAAAAGTACGGTGACCCCCCTTTTATTTGTGATTTATGATGACCATACGTAGATGAACATATTTGAGCAGTTTCGCAGAATTCTATTTGACAGATTTTTTTATATTCCATTTATGAGGTCCAATATTTAAAAAATGATGTTTTTTGGGGTGACATAAAAATTATAAAAAATGAATTTCTTAAAATTTAACTTGTGTACTCCATTTTTTGTAGTGTGTGGTTTACATGTAGGTTTATCTTTACTTTAAAACTATAAAAGAAGACATGGAAAACTGAATCGACAAGGTGTTTCATGGTGGTGCATTTTTTACCTAAGGAAATAACATTTATAGTGGTGCATTTTTCACTGAAAGAAAAGTCATGGAAACTTTGCTCCATTAAGCGTATTGTCATGCAAAGAAAATAAAAGTCTTTGAAACCTGAATTGACAACGATATCTATGGTGTGGTGTCTCTACTTTAAGAAAATACATAGACGTTGAAACCTTCATATACCAAGATATCTTTAAAATCACACTTACCTGCATTGACCGAACTGTCCACGGCGGGGTTTCTCTACTTAAATAAAATAAAAAGTCCTGGTTACCTGCATTGACAATGTGCTCCATGGTGGGGAATCTTTTCATGACGGAGACGCTGACGGAGCGGAGGATAAGAATTTGGGCAGCCATCATGTAGCGGGCAACGGTGCGCCGAATAATGCGACTGGCGTCGTCACGGCCAACCACATAGCTCCCCATGATATACAGTGTCCTGCGAGAAACAAACGAGCGGATCTTGTTTATTCTTTGCATGCCCATATTGCTTTGCTTATTAAGTCGTTAAATAACACAATCATCGATAGTCGAGAGGATATTTCGGTAATGATATTTTCAAATCATGACATACAGTTTCAAGATAACAACACTTGATATTGCTTTCAATTTATTTATGTTGTCATTTGACTACTTCAAAATAACAAGCGGACATTGGTAAGATTTATTTCGTTAAGGACTTCTAAGACATCGATATTTGCGAGACGACAAGCCATTTTTTTAAATTGTGTTTATTTATATGTATATATATATAAACACGATTACAATTTCAAAAGCCCTTAACATAACAATAGAAGATAAATATATGCACGTGGGTATGGGTTTCATGTACATCTTAAACAAAAACGTAAATCCAATTAATATTAATAGGTCCGGCATAACCATGAATAACCCTGATCGAGCTATAGGACACGGGGCATTGTCACAACCTTTATCCATGCCTAATACAGCTTGCTAATTTATCTTCGTGGCTAATAAAAGTAGAATATCCAGATCCTCGACTAATTTATGTATACCGCATATAGTTGCAATTATAGTGAATCAAAATAAAACGGTCGAATACAAGAGTAAAACTGCGGTCAACTAGCGATACAAGAACCGTCAATCATTTAAACAATATAAATACGACAGAGGGGGGGGGGCATTCTAACCATTTTTACATATCATATAGGTTTCTATTTAAACTTCAGTTATCATCTTAATTCGTAAATCCTTAACATGGTCGACTATGTCAAAGTTTGTAAAATACAAAAAGAAACATGGCTAGCAGTCGAATTTAAACATGTTCCTTCCCGAAGTGTTTTCTATTCTGTTTCTCATTAATAATAACGACTAACATACAAATTAGGCATATTATACTAATCTACAGGTGAAATTATGCATTCCATGTAGGTATGCAAATTACAATGACCTCAATTTGACCGACAGGTCGGGATCTACAAGTATGGCGTTGTATCAATCGGATTGGCACTCATCTGGCCCACACTTAACAGGGCAAGACAAACGTTTTTATTCAAGGTTAGCACAAAGTAAATAATCTAAAAATATAAGGTGCTTCAAAACAAAAATTAAAATTTATCTGTGGTTGATTTATATGGATAATGTTTTTAACAAAAAACAAATGCAAGCATCGATTTAAATACAAAATACATGTACAAAAAAGTAACATGCACATGGATTTATGTACATGATATGTATTTTACACGATAATAGTTTGTTATATATTAGGGCATATTTATATTTTGTGCAAGATATTAAAGAATATTTGAGTGAACAGTACCCGTCCCTGAATTAAATTATATACTTATGGTTTAATGTAGAACATGTTATAAATAATGCTCCGCCTTATATAATTGTGACAGAGACAACTGCGTATAAAATTTGTATACGTCTTCTTAATCGAAACAATCTTAAAATGACCTTTTCACGTTTTGGTAAATTAACTAAAAAGTTTCAGATTTGCAAAGTTTTGCTGTAGTAAAGATTTTTGCGAGGAAACAGTAACACTGAACATTTACTATGCTCTTAAATATCCATTATTTGTATCTTTTGAAGATTTTAAGACCCGAACAATATAAATCGTTACAAACGCGAAACGATTAAATAATTTGAGTTATGTTGTTATCGTTATATTTTGTAACATAACGAGACGGATGGCCGAGATGTTTAAGTGCAAGTCTTTTTATTCCAATGACAGTTCTTCGAGCCCAGTTGAGGTGTACTTTTATCATTACTTTAATTTCATTATCTCCCCGCTTTTTGAAAAGCGTGGGGATATTGTGGTTATCTCCGCCGTCTGTCTGTCCGTCTGTCCCTCCGTCCGTCTGTCCGTCCTGGCCACTATCTCCTACTACACTATAAGCATTAGATCCTTGAAACTTACACAAATGGTAGCTATGAGCATTTGTGCGACCATCAATGATACGAAATCAGCATTGCTATGTATGAGCAATATTATGTATCAGCAGTATTATGTGTAAGCAATGCTATGTATCAGCAGTATTATGTATCAGGGGGCCGTTTCATCAAAGATCGTACGACAATCTTAATTTACGACCTAATTTTGGAGACTGAAAATACAAAAGCTGTTCATCAATAAGCATTCAAAATATAAACCATATGTGAGAAAACAATGAAATGAATAGATATACGGAAAATAATAGTATTATTATTTGGTGTTTAGTTAAAATGCGTCTTTGAAATATGTGTCGTATTCCAATTTTGTCGTACGATCGTTGATGAAACGGACCCCGGCAATGCTATGTATCAGCAACATTATGTACCAAAAATATAATATATCAGAAATACTATGTATCAGCAATACTATGTATCAGAAATGATATGTATAAGCAATAATATGTATAAGCAGGGGAAGGGAAGGAGTATGAAAATGTAAACAAAATTATGCATTTATTGGACGATTGCGTAGAGAAAACATTGAGTGAAGTTATTATACATTGTAT